>NC_068987.1:968087-979155 GCF_001194135.2 Octopus bimaculoides
TATATATATATATATATATATATATATATATATATACATACAGAGAGAGAGAGAGAGAGAGAGAGAGAGAGAGAGAAAGAGATACGTTTGTATATGTATATAGCTATCCCAGTTATATATATATATATATATATACATATATATATATACATTTATATATGTATATAGCTATCCCTCTCTTTTACCGCATATATTCTTTCTCTCTTTTACTTATTTCACTCATTAGACTACGGCCATGCTGCAAAATTTCACTCGAACAAATGCACCCCGGTACTTGTTTTAGTTTTTTTTTAAGCCTGACACTTATTCTATTCGCTCTTTGTACCAAACCGCTATGTTACAGGGATGTAAACACATCGACGCCGGTTATCAATCGTTGCTGTGGGGCAAACATAAACATAAACACACACCCACATAAACACACACACACACACACACACACACACACACACACACACACACACACAAACACACATATAGTCTCAGTAGATCTTGGATGTACATGGTGACAAAAAGCACATCTCTCTGTACAGTCTATAAAACTCATACTAATACTGAACGAAGCGCCGAAGTATCTTTTTAAACATGGCAGCGTTTTCAATGAAAAGTAAGGCCTTCCTCTCATATATAATGATTTCTGTATCACTGTATTAACAATGCAATATGTCTTAGCAGAGCTGGAATTAACGATAACTAACAATGTACAGATTGATGGATAAGATTCTGCAATATTGAACCGAACGAACAAGCAACCCTTTTATTAGTAAGAGTCTTAAATGAGCTGATTACAGTATTACGATTGTCCTATTGACGGAAGTTGACGACATTCTCAATTCAGTCCTTAGTGTTATATGAAATTGTTTGCTAATTAATCCGATGTCACTCTTTGCAGGATTGATTAATCTGTTGTTTGGATTAGAAAGGAAGTTCTTCGCTTGGCCTTTGTTTGTAATGTACGATTGCGCTTAGCTAAATATTATAATCTGTTATCTCCTTACAGTTGTGTAGCCTCGTTATTGATATTGTTATAAGAGACTAAGTTAGATTTTTCTGTAATGTTCATTATCTTTGTTTAATTCATAAATATTTTTCCTTTTACATGATTATATAAAAGTCGTTTTGAATAACATACTGTACGTTTAAAGAGCATGAGTGAACAAATGATCCAATGTCACTCGCAGAATTTAGGTTGATCCGAGTGAATGGCAGTAGTCACTTACCCAATGTGCCGCGCGGCTTGATCACATAGGATTTACTTAACAACGTACCTCTGACGTAACTAGCAAAATTATAATAAAAATTTAGAAACAAATGTTTTCGCGGCCTACATATTCAGTGTATAAATATATTTTCTTTCTAATTAATCCATCTCGGTGTGACAAAAATACTCACTAAGCTTATACTAGCCTTGTTCTAATAGGCAACAGCCCCCTCTTAAAAAATTTATGACTTAGTTTCGGTTTGTGTTGATGCAAGTTGACAATCAGAAAAACCAAAAACAAGTGGTGCCCATGCGACTTACATGAGTCCCTAGAACTCATGGGAAGAAGAGCAGAGACCTGGTGTATCTAATACTATCTAATATAGTTGGCAACAGAGTGGACTCCGCTAAAGTGACAAACGGGATTCATGTTTGTGTTAAACAGGACGATAAAACAGGTCTGTCTTCTAAGAAAAAGACAGAAAAAGCGATGTGGATATCTTCAACATCCACGCTGTTTCTGTCTACCAAATTCCAGTCCAATGGTTTCAACTAACATAAAAGTAGAACAGTCATTTTCCAATGGTGTGCTGCCGCGCCATCTAACCTGGATATCTCACACTGAAAGACGAAATTATAAACCATTATGATTATTGTCTTATTTTTCAGAAAGTTCGGCTTTGATTGTTCTGGTAGATTCTGTGAGAATCTGTCAGAGGCTTCACCGAGTCTTTACCCGCACATTATAAGCTTTGATGCTTTATTTATCGTTGGAGACATTGATACTTCTATTATCGTGGGACACATTCAACATCCAAGTACCAATCTGAAAATCCAAGCTGTCCTCAGTAGAGCAGTGTTTTAGGGGCTTGCTCTGCTCTCATGTCAATTCCGATTTCTTTGACACATTCCTCGAACTTTGTTTAAACTAAATTCGATCTTGAACTTGTAAACTTATAACCAAGACCATTCCAGCCATGTTATAATATCCTCTTCGTTCGAGATGCCTGTACCCCAGGCTATATTTATTCAATGTGTCTCTTTAAAGATAGTGAATATGGTTTCAGAGCGAACTGACTGCTATTTCTAGTGTGTCATTAACTGGGTAGTGTGCCTGTTCTTGGCTTACATTAATATGAGAACGTTTATCATAAGAATTCGAAAAGCATCGGACTTTGTGTTAAGTTGATCCATTAACTTACGTCTTTTCAAATCCTGCATAGATTCGCTTTCAACTTTCTTTTGGGATCGATAAATTATAGAAATAATCAATTTTTGACATCGATCTGTCCAACAAGTCTTTCTTTGAAAATAGGCTGCATTATAAATAATCTGTCATTAATATAAATAATATACGGTCCAATTAGATTATGTTTCCTAGTTAGGAACATCACTGTTGTGAGATCAAACTGTACCAAAATCATTTAGTTGTGTTTTTCTGTTTATCTACGGAATTTCGGTAATAGAAATGGCTCTTTTAAGAATATGATCCAGTCAGGTGTAAAACTGGATTCTTTGGCAGTGTTGTCTTTATATTCTGAAAATAAAGAACAATCAGGTTCATTGCCTTAGAATGCTTACCTGTAAGAAGAGGAACATTTCTCCATTGACTGAGATTATAGACGATGACGTAGCAGCAATGAGATTAGAGATAATTCACCTTAATACAAAACGAAAGAAAGAAGTAAAGCCGTTACTTGGTGTCTCACTGTGTAAGAAATATCAATGTCGGTGTTATAAAGGGCCACTTCGTGTAATCAGGGATCAATTCTTTGCATAACAAGGGACCTCCACTTCGTGTTACGAAGCACCGCCTCTCCGCACCATCAATGTCGTCTGGTGAGCTGGCAGAAACGTTAGCACGCCGGGCGAAATGCATGACGGTATTTCGTCTGCCGCTTCGTTCTGATTTCAGATTCAGCCGAGGTTGACTTTGCCTTTCATCCTTTCGGGGTCGATTAAATAAGTACTAGTTGCGTACAGAGGTCGATGTAATCAACTAGTCCCCTTCCTTCAAAATTTTCAAGTCCTTGTGCCTAGAGTAGAGATATTGTTGTCTGAAGGAAAACAATTGCCAATTAACACTCAAAATGAAAAGAGACGGAAATAATCCTGGAAAGAATTTTAACCAACGATCAAACAATTCTTTGATTCTACTCCCCTGGCTTTATATTTAATCGACCGAAGAAGGCTTGAAAAGCAAATTCGACATCACTGGGATTTGAACTCTGAAGCTAAAGCGGTGAAGCAAATACCAGAAACAATTTCGCCAATCCGTCACCTATATCAGGGAAATTGTTATAAACCATCACATCCTCTCACAGCATTCCTTCTACTCCACGTGGATACATTACAAAAACATTGCTCTATCAGTAATGCAGTGGAATGTATGAAATCCACAACACACACAGCAGTTAGCTTCACTAAAATATCTCACACTGACACAAATACTGGAAATCGTTTTATCACACCGTCTTTCTGCTTATTTCTCTGTTTCGTGCCATTGTCATCCCCATGTTGTCATTGTTGCTATTGTTATTGTTGTTGTTGTTGTTGTACTACCTATAAGGTTTCACTTTTGTCTGTCTGTTCTACAGCGTATTACTGTATTTAATATTCACAGATATCCTTTCCTATCGATTTAGTTATGGCGGTGATATTCATTTTATTGCGGATCATCATGCTGATATTGTGTTTGACGTTGTCATTCTTAAAGCTACTTCCGTTATTGTTATTATTACTGTTATTGAAATTATTATTATTATTATTATTATTATTATTATTATTATTATTATTATTATTATTATTATTATCATTTCATTATTATTTTTATTGTTACCGCTGCTTTCATTATTGTTGCTGTCGTCGTCATCACCATCATCATTATCATTATCATCATCATCATCATCATCATCATCGTCATCTTCATTATTATTATTATTATTATTATTATTATTATTATTATTATTATTATTATTATTATTATTATTATTATTATTATCATTATTATTATTATTATTATTTACTACAACAATTGTTATTTTATTATTGCTGCGGCCATTAATACCGTGTTTGTCCTTGTTTTAGTTGCTTACAATACATGACGATGATGACGATGATGATGATGATGACAATGGGAAGGAGGAGGGGCGAGGGATAATGGTTGTTTTGGTAGTTTGTTTGTTACTATTTGTCCGTTCCTTGTTTGTTAAATCGATGTTCATATTATTCGTGTTATTGTTGTTGTCGTTGCTGCTAATGTTGTCATCGTTGTTGTTGTTGTTGTTGTCACTTTTGTCGTTCTTTTTCTATGTAAGTCGCCAGGAATTGCCAAGATTCTTTTATCAGTTACAACAACAACAACAACAACAGGAAAGACAACAAATATATAAAAAAAAACAGAAGCAAACAATATAAACAACAACAAAAAAATAAACAAGGAAATAAGAAAAAAGTAAAACAAAACTGGAAAAAAGAAAGGAAGAAGGAAATACAATCTACAGAACGACATAAATAAAAGAAGGAAAGAAAGAAATAGTGTGTATGTGAGTGTATGTGTGTGTGTGTGTGTGTGTGCGTGTGTGAGTGAGAGAGAGAAAAAGAAAGAAAGAAAGAAATACATATAAAGAGGAAAATAAGAAAAAGGAAAAAAAGAAACGAAGAAATACGTAAATAAATAAACGAAAAAAGAAAGACTGGAAGAAAGAAAGAAAGGAACAAAAAAAGAAAGATGAAAAAAAGAAAGAAAGAAAGAAGCGAGATATGTCGACTAAAATCTGTAAGATTGCAATATGGCTTCAAGCGGAACATTCACAGAAGGATAGAAATGTTGATGTGAAGAATTTAGCAATAATATAATGGAAGTGTGGACTAGAGCAAAAATAGCGACAACAACAACAACAACAACAGTAATATATAGAGAGAAACAGAAATATACAACAACGGACATCATTCGCACTTAACAGTAATATAAGTGACGAGAGCAACAACAGAACTATTAATAACGTACAATGACATACAATAGCAACAACAACAACGCCGCCACCTCACAACAATACAGTGTAACATTCACCATTGATAATATATAAGAAGCAACACATCAACAAAAACACATGGACACACAATATACAAAAACCATAAGAAACAAACGTTAACAAACGATCTACAACAGCAACAACAGCAACAACAGTAGCAACTACCATTAACAGGTACGACATTCTCCTAACAACGTTCACCAACCCACGCCTAAAAACAACAGACATCAGCCCCTCACATTGACAACAAGAAAACAGCCTCCGTCTAACAACAGATAATGTTAGCCAACATAAACAACATTATGTATCTCGAGGACGTATTCACGAGTGATGAGAAGCAGGGAGGTGAATAAAATCCTAGAATTACAGGGGTCGATATAGTAATGTGCCACTAACAAGATTCGATCCACAAAAGAGGAGAGGTCAGTTTAAAAAAGAAGCCAAATCTGTTACCATCAGTTCGTTTCCCGTACTTGTCCACACTCTATGATGACGAATGTTGGGTAATGATCGACAGAATACGATCGCGAATACAAACAAGCGAACAGCTTCCCTCTTAAGGATCTAGGGAGTGACGTTACTCGATACGAATCGTATCTGTGAGATAAGGGAGTCTCTGTCCAGGTAGGAGACCGACCAAGGGGTTCACCAAGAGCGAGATGGTTGAATGAAGCCCATAATCATAGTTGATTATGGGCTAAGATCGATTTTCCCTTTAATCATTCTCGGGTCGATAAAATAAGTGTCCGTGAAGTAGTGGGGCTTATATAGGAGATCTACTCCCTTCTCTAAAATGAAAATGCTGGACCTGTATCACAGTTTGAAACCGCAACAGCTTTACGATGTTGCACCATCTGCCAGAGATAATAGCCAAAACTGCCTCAAATTACGTCATAGCGATTTAAATAAGGAAGGATCCCTTGGTCAGTGATATACAATAAAACGAGATGGTCACGAACAGAACACCTTCAACTATAAGTTTGTTTAAAGAAGGCGGATTTAAGTGGAAACAACACATATATAATAGAACAGACCTTGGTAACAATAACAATAACAACAGCAACAAGAAAATGGCATTAAGTACACAAGGGCACACGTCGTTAAGAGGAGAGAGCAACACAACGTCTTTTGTATGACTCCATTTAACAATACAAAAATAACAACATAACAACAACAACAACAACAGCAAGAACAACAAGAAGAACGATACAGACCTACAACAACAACAAGTACTACTAGAACCGTTACTAAAATATACATCACTAGCAACAACAACAATTAAATTACAACATACACCACCACCACCACCACCACCACCAACACCACAACCACCACCACCACCACAACCACCACCACCACCACCACCACCACCACCAACCCAGTTGTTTAACTCCGATTTTTACAGAGTAAACTTCCGTTATTTCACTTCACAAAAAGCTGTTGACAATTTGGCGCATGCTTATTGGCCACTTGGAGGCGGGAATGAATTTTATAGATACACAAATGCAGCGCACACACATGCGTATATGCACTGACACACATGCAGGCGCGTGGAAACACGCGCTCGCGCACACATACGCCCATCCAAAAGATAAAAAAACAAAAAAAAATAACAAAACAGTAAGACTCAAGAACATACAAACATGCAACAACAGATTGGTGTATTTGGGTGTGTGCGAGTGTGTGAATTGGTATGTGAGCGTGCGTATGGTCTAGTTTGTGTCTGTGTGTTCCATTGGTTTTGTGTGCGTCTGTGAGAGGCGGTATTTGAGTCCGTGTGCATACGTGTGCATGTGTGTGTAATAGTCTAACTTTATCTAATAGCTGCCATTCAAGAGATTATTAGAAGACTCATAAGCATAACACACACGCACACGCACGCACGTACACACATACACACACATACGCACGCATATATGTAAGTATTCGACGGGCCAACAGACATGAAAGTTATAAGCGGTCAATGAAAACACAACCACACATATACACACACACACACGTGCGCATAGAAATATGTGCAGAGACAGACATGCGTACATATGTTTCTCAGAGAATATATCGTTAAAAAATGTTGTTCACTGCATAAGGTCAAACCACACGTTCGTTGTTTTTTTTTACCATTGAAGCGAAGAGATTCAGCGCCTATATACATATGCCTGTATGTGCGTATGTGCGTGTGCGTGCGCATGTATATATATATATATATATATTTATTACGTATAGGTAGGCAGATAGACAGATAGACCGATAGACAGATAGACCGATAGACAGACAGACGGGTATATATATAAAGAGAGAGAGGGAGCGAGAGAAATAGAGATAGGTAAATAAATAAAAAGATCAACAGATAGACAGATGTATGTATATATATTGTGTATGTATATATATAGACGCAGATATGTACAGTATATTTTCTGTTAATAAATATATGTATTATGTATTTGGTTGTTATGTTTGCCGAGTGTGGGAAGTGGGGAGAGTAAGTTTATAGATGTATAAATGTGTTTGGCTGTTAGGTAAAGCAGTTTTGTAAACCCAGTGAATGCTGTTTGGAATATCAATAGCTACGTCGACAGAATTTCAACAAATTAATGATAATTCTTCAGTTACACAAGAGATGTTACATAAAACGGGAAACCATACCTATTCATCCGCCATCTTTTAAAATGGAGGAGGAAAATACATATTCTATACAGATTTGCAGAACCTATTATTATTATTACTATTATTATTATTATATGAAAACTCACAGCTTATTTTGCTGAGTATTATTATTATTATTATTATTATTATTATTATTATTATTATTGCTGTCGTTGTTATGGTTCCTCTTCCTTTTCTTCTTCTTCTTCTTCTTCTTAGTGAGTACCGCACCACTTTACCTATTTTGGAGTGGTGAGGTGTGACGTTACGATCTGCTACAGCGTACATTTTGGAAGCTATAGACTGAGAGGAAGAGAAAGAGTGAGGGTGAGAGGACGGAGAAAGTGAGAGACAGAGAGAGCAATGTATGTGTATATGCGTATATATTACATCTAGATACTCACACATACATACACGTGTAGGCATGCATATATATATATATATATATATATATATATATATATGTGTGTGTGTGTGTGTGTGTGTGTGTGTGTGTGTGTACAATATGATATTAATGCATATGTTCACACAAGCATATATATGTTTGTGTGTGTGTGTGTGTGTGTGTAATGTGCCTACAGACATATAGTATTTCATTTATATTCATCCTCTGGTTAGTAAGAGGGGAATAAAAAAAAACTTGGATTACGCTGCTGAGATATAATGTTTGTAACCTTTTCTTAGAGACCGTGTTTACAGCCCGTATTAAAAGCAAACATCAATTAACAGTCTTGAAGGAATTGAACCTAAGTTCTTCTTCAGTAATCCTTACCCAAGTTACCGGTCCAGTATATACACTTCTCACCGTATACACCTCAACTCTAACTTTATTCTTATCTTAGCAGTTTCAATGACACCGAAGTCATCGACATTGTCATCGATCTGGGTTGTTGCTGGCGAATTTCCTCTTCCTTTTATTTACCTTTCAATAAAACTCTGCTCCATCAATTTTATATGTTTTTGGCTTCGAGACTATTTACTAAATGCGGATAAGGTGCATTTCAATATGTATAGTCAATGAAATAGTATAATGGATAAATGATAAACGCACGCACACACACACACTCACGCACACATACACATAGAAAAGACACACACACAAATGCACACTCAAACACATGCAGACAGACACACACACAAACACACACAAACACACACACACATAATATACGTTATCACTTATTTCTTACAAGTCTCAGTGATTACAAATGCGGCCATGCTGGAACACCACCTTGAAGAATTTTCTTTGAGCGAATCGACCGACGTACATAATTAGTTAAAGCTTCCTACTTTCGCTATCAACCCCTTTTGCCAACCACTAAGTTACTGGGACGCAAAGACCCCAATATCGGTTATCAAGCAATGGTTGCAGGCTAACACACACATATACACAAACACCCCCCCCATATATATATATATATATATTACATATTACAAATACTTATGGTTATTTCGATTTCTGACCCCCTATTCCCCACAAAGAAATATATTGTTATGGCAAAGAGATCACACTCTGCATCGTTCATGCCTCTCCCAATTCCAGTTTTACCATTGTAAGACAATGTGAAACATTAAGAGACAGATTGAAATCGTTTTGTCGGTTCACCTTCTCTACGGTTTATCTATCAATATGCACTGCTCATCTCTATACTTCACGAAACATTACGATAATTACACGTATTTATAATTTAATTGCTTATTTTGCCAGTAATTAGGTGGTTCTCATTATTTTTAATTAACACCTTTTATCTCTTCTTCTTAAAATAACAGTAAACACAGACATAGAAAATTTACTGTTTATTACGACATGTCATATTGTATATTATTTATTTTTTTCTTATTTATCTATTTAATTTTCTTCGTTAGATAATTAACGGAATGCACTGACATACGGAATATATACTACATTTTATTTGAAATTAAATTCCTTGCAAAGATATTCTCTTACTTGGCTGTTTTCACCTTTGAAAAATTTCTATATTGATCTTTATAATTTGCAAATCTTTATCAAAATTAGTTTTTGCCTTACTCAATGAATAATGCGCTCTTTTTTTCCTGATAATGTTCCGAATTCTGCTGGTGCTGCTATCGTCATATTTTCTCGGGATATTTGTAACAAGACTAGAAATTCATAATTTCTAAAATTCCTCTCGTCCTTAGCAATTCTTATAATTTCGAAATTAAAAGGTAACGCATTCTTAAAATTTCCAGAGCGTGGATCACAACGATAGCGATAAACAGCAAGAATCGGTAGCGCAACAAAAAACGAATTCTAATTTAAATTCTTAAGAGAGTTGAAGCCTGTCGCTAATAAGATATTTTGAGTTAAGAGAGTTTCCAGTGTTTGTAAATATGTGGTCAAGTTGGTGTGTTGATTGAACTGTCCATGCTATCACCCAAGTCTGTGAATCTATTCGCATAAAAATTTCAGATGAAAAATCTTTGAAATATCTTGTATACTTTCACTCTGCCACTAATAGATTAGATTCGGAGAAACCCTGTCAGTTTTATTTGCTCTTTCTTCGAGAAACCTGGTATTTCTTTTTGTAAGCCAAGAAAAACTAGATTTACACAAAATATATGTAATCTCCATTTTGTCGTTTGTGTTTTAAGAAGTCAACGTATTATTTAATTCAGATGGTTTGGCTACTGTTTCTTGCAGGACCGATTACTAAAATGTAGCATAAACGCAGGTCGATCAATCAACTGGAAATTGTAGTTAAGTATTCAATAATCCCTTGCTACCACTTCTAAAAAAGGAGTAGATATTATTGCATAATAGGAAGATACATAGCTCCATAAAACATCGAGATGGCCACAGATGGATTGCTTTTGATCATAGGTATGCTCAATAGGTGTAAAGAACATCAAAACTAATCACGCAGATATGTAAGTATTTAACATATATACGCTATTAGAAAGATGATATCGCAAAGCACGACGGGAAAACAAACGATCTATGGTAAAGTCATTTAGAACACATTAACAGCAATGTCACATTCATGTATGCCACTCTATAAAACATCACAGAAATCGTCTCATTTCGCATATTTCTAGTCGGCTTTTCATTTCTTTCTTGTTTATTTCATTGTACCAGAAACACTTGTTTTTAACACTGTACACCTCAGCATTTCATCCTCAATGACCCACTCTCCTCTCACCCTCTGTATATGTATATATGTGTGTGAGT
>NC_068987.1:979323-980548 GCF_001194135.2 Octopus bimaculoides
TATGTATGCACGTCTGTTTGTATGTATACCTATTCGTGTGAGTCAATGTACACGCACACATAAACATTATTTATCTGTTGTTGATTTAAATGCATATTACAACCGAGGAATATATATTATGTAAGGAGGCTTGACTTAACTGTTATTTCTTGTAGAATAAACACAAATGGACGGGTGGTTGTTTACTGGAGATCAACTGGAATCCACTTCCTCAAAAACATCCAACCGATGTCTACTTCATCTTTTTTATAAGACAATATGTGTCCAAGACATCGCCTTATTTGGTAACTATTTTCTCTCGTGTAACTCACGATGGAGTATTACGTGATATATTTGGTTGCTATTTCTATCACGTCGACTGACCTCATAAGATACACATGAAGTCGAAAGAGAAAATCCAAAGCCCCTGAATTCGAACCCCTGTTATTTCGTTTCCTTTTCTCACCTTGCTTATTTAACTCCAACAACTGTTGATTTCTATATTCGTTTTTCAGCTTTCCTAAAACAGCTTTCGGCTCCGTCGTTGCAGTTCTAAGCATGTTTACAACCTGCTCACTGTTATCTTCATGTGGATTGCTGTATAAAATGGAGGTTATTGCCTTTCCGCATTTGTTCTCTTGCGTGTATTAAGTAAATAGATAAATACATTCCTGCAGTCATAAACAAATAAGGCCATGTAATGACGTGCTTGTAGCAAGTCATATTTTTATGGTTGACCAGAAAGTTGCAAATCTAATACACTATTGAATATTTGAAAATCAAATAAAAATCTTAGTCACCGAAATTAATCTATTAAAGGTGTTTGCTTTCGCCTTCTATTTATTTCTTGACCAATGATAGCTGTGAGCGCGCGCGACGTGTGTGTTTGTGTTTATATGGGAGAGAATAACAATATTGTCATGTATATATATATATATATAAATGCGTGTATGGCAGAATGATTATGTTTACATAGATAATAGATGGCTGTGTTTAGGGAAGTGGCTCAAGAAGAGCTCTCTATATGCATAAGCATTACATACACACGAATATGTATGTGTGTATATATAATCAAAATATATACGGGAAATGGTTACGTAGAAAGAGAGATTGACCAGGGACAGGTGTGTATGGTGGGATAGCTATGCATACATGTAGGTAGGATTGCTGTGCATATATGTAACAGCCGTGTAAATACAGACCTGGATCAAATAGACCTCTGTGTGTGTATATGTATATATATATA
>NC_068987.1:980878-981836 GCF_001194135.2 Octopus bimaculoides
TATATATATATATATATATATATATATATATGTTAGAATAATTGTATTTACATGTATGGTGAAATGACTCAGGGAGGTAAGCGTGGATCTTTAAAAGATACATCAGCAGAATGAGTTTGTCGTACATGTATAGTAAATGCTTGTATGGTTGGCCTGGGTCGAAACATGATGGGTGTAAATAACTGTTTAACAGGAGTGTGCTACATATGTGTATGTAGTGTGGACGGATGTGTGTAGGTAAGGGACATGGTTATTTGCCAGTAAGGAGAATATATGCGTATAATATATGTTTATAGTGATGTATATAAACAGGTGTGTAGAAGAAGGTTGTAGAGCTGTTTATAGCTCTGGTGGACACATGTGAATAAACAGGGTGAATAAAAGTGTTTAAACATGGCGAATAAGTATATGTAGTTGTGATAGTGAGATAAATGGTGGAAAACCATATCGAAGCGTTTGTAGCTGTTATTGGTTCGCTTGGATCAATAATCGCACCCGATTTCATAGACGGCAAATTCTGCTAATAAGCAGATCACGGAAAAGGTAAAAAAAAAGATGGGTTAAATTGATAGTGACAAGCAAATCGTAAAAGGATTAATTACGACAGCATGTTGAACTTTTTTTTACTCTCTGGAATTGGAAAGAAAGGAATAACCTCGGGGAGAGAAGAATTTACCATTGAAAGGGTTTCAGATGTATTTTCTTGAGCGAGGATGGTGGGGAGACGAGTGGAAAACATGTGCAAAACAAGACAAAGAGAAATATTCAATTATTACTCTACTTATTAATGTTAGCAAATGTGATTGATGACAAATTATTGGTGCGAGTTCGATACAGAGTTGGTGGATGGAAGCTTGCAGCCAATGAAAGAATATATGTATGTGTGTGTGTAAGTATGTATGTACTGGTGTATATATGGGTCAGTTTAAATATATATATATATATATATATATATATA
>NC_068987.1:982331-986714 GCF_001194135.2 Octopus bimaculoides
ATATATATATTTATATATATAAATATATATGTGTATTCATATATATATATATATATATATATATATATATACACACACACAGTTTCTTCATTTTAATCCTGTTTATATCTGTTTTCCTTCGTATGTATATGAGTGTGTGTCTGTATTTATATTTAAATGTAAATGAATTCTATATTCATGTTATATATACGATTGACTCTGAACTAAAAGCAGAGTCAATCTCGGAGGCAATTTCAACAATAATTGACATTTCTTAAAATTTATAAATTTATATTTTCCTCGGGGGCAAAAACAAAAAAATTAGTTTCATATATTTCCATTGAAAAGACCTCCGCTCTAAATCCAAACCAAGCTGAAAATTATATATTTTAGTGTCGCTTTATAACATAATAGATTGCGCTTGGCTTTACAATAAATCTATTACGAAGCTGTGATAGCTGAAATATAGAACAAGGTCTTTCATGTTTGGACGGACGTAGAAAAAATATAATTGGCTACCAGTGAAATTTGTAGTCCTGCAAATTGGTGGGTTATGAATATTGCCCGATTCAATTCTCCATCATTTTCCAGCTTGATATCATAAGCAAAGCGTACACACGAGCACGCACACACACACACACACACACGTACACCACTCAAATCACCACACGCACACAATGTACCAATACACTTGTGTGAGTGTGTATCTATTTATCTCTCTATCTATCTACCTATCTATATATGGATGTGTAAATGTGTGTTGTCTATATATATATTTATATATATATATATATATATATATATATATATATATATATATATATATACATGCATGTGCTTATGTATGTATAATGAGATTCATTATGATGTAGTTCTTTAACGGTCAGAAAGGACCACGGTTGAATTAAATGTGAGGATTAAAGGACACATCAGTGGTTCACTAACCTTATTATTTGGTTGAGAAAGTAAGGGAAATAACTCAACGTGTTTCTGCCTTATCAATGGAGACCCAGCCCCCGCCATTGCTTGTTACTTCGGCAAATATCTTATTATATAGAATGTTTATGAAATAGTTCAACGCTAGGCAGTGAGAGTAATTGAAAACTGAATTAAAAGAGGGCGCTGTCCTCTACTTTAGAAATAAATTGATTCCTATGAATATTTACATTGTTGGTAAGTTTTAGTGATATTAGTACGTTTTTTTTTTTTGATTCGAGGGTATAATTTCATTTTGTAATTATAAAATGAAATTTTGAATTGGAAATAAATCTACCGTTTAAAACAATCTAATTGGTAACGAAACGTAAAACTTTATGTAGTAAAGACCTTCTCTGTATAGCTGATATGAATAAATAGAATAATAGCTGATATGAAATAATAGCTGATATGAATAAATAGAAATTTGCTGTTGTCGTAGGCTGCTGGCAGTGATTTAAAGTCATTTCTGTCAACGTGGCTCCATAACTCAACGGGACAGACAAGAAAGCCCTCACGTGGTCATTCGACCTGCTAAAAGTGACAGCCAAATCATCAGAAATCACAAAGTTTTATCTTCCATTTTTTATTCATTTCAGTGATTAGACTGCGGCCAAACTGGAGCACCGCCTTGAGACAACCATAGAAACAAACACACACACATGCACACGCACACACACACACACACACACACACACACACATACACACACACACACACACACACACACACTCACACACACAGATACGACAAGTTTGTTTCAGTTCCCGTAAAACAAATTCCCTCAAAACGCATCGGTTGGGCTGGGGTTGTGGCTGAAGAAACTTGCCGAAGTGTTTTCTTACCACACAATCAAGCCTGAGACTTGTAGTTTCAATATCGAAAAGACACATCTAGTTCTAAATTTTGCTGAAAACAAGATGAGAGAGTCGTGTATGGAATAAAAGCTTATTATGATAGCGTGAAATTATAACATCATCACTAACTTGTTTACCTTGATTAACCTAAGCGAATCCGGTCGACTATATAAATATTTTATTTCACACACACACACACACGCATATATATTGTCCAGCATAAAGTTTCTATGTATTTTCCTTCTTTTTATTTTTGACAACAATTCACCTCACGGAACTTTTTCTTTAACCTTTTCACTACACGCACACACACACACACACACATTGTCTGTTTGGCATTAGCCAGCGCTGAATCGGCATTGAGATGATAATCAATCGATCAATATATTTTATAAGCTGTATGATTGATCATGTTTGAAGCATATTAGAAGATATGTGTATGTACCAAATACAGCTCTTACCGATTCACTTCCCGAAACCAGTACAAATCTAATTTTTGATATACTTCTTTAGTTCTCATGCACAATTATTATTATTATTATTTTTATTATTATTATTTATATTATTATTATTAGTATAGTTTAACTTTTTAGAACGTTCGGTCTTGTTTATTCTGGTAGATTCTGTGAGAGCGGACTGCAGCCTGCTGTCAGATGTCTTACAGGGTCCCTTTCCGCGCATTATTAGCTTCATTATCGTGGGAGACATTCAACATCCAAGTACCAAACTCAAAATCCTAGCTGTCCCCAGCAGAGCAGTTTTGTGAGGGCTTGCTCTGCTCACATGTTAATTCCGATTTATTTGACACCCATGACAACTATATTCATCGTTTTAGTCCGTTTAATTCTAGCAGCCGTATAATGACGACTGGGCTTGTGTTGCTCACCCACGGGGCGACTGCCGGGCGAAAACCCGTCACCTGTATTTCCGCCCTCATTTACGCCGTTTTATTATTATTATTATCATTGTCTTTGGACAGTTTCTCACGCTGGAGATGTACTACAGTGTCAGCTGTTCACTACCAGTGAACTAAGGTAACACCTCTTATTTCTCGAGCACCTTTCGGAGTATTCGAGCAGTTCCAAGCAGTTTTCTGCAAGTGCTTCACCCTTATTGCAGCCCCTATTTGTTCCATTTCCTTCTCGAGACTTTTACTCACTATTATTATTATTATCATCATCATCATCATTATTATTATCATTATCATTATTATTATTATCATCATCATCATTATTATTATTATTGTTATTATTATTTTTCCTATCTTTTTCTTCTTCATCTTCATCTTCTTCTTCTTCTTCTTCTTCTTCTTCTGATGATGATGATGATGATCATCATCAGTAGTTGTAGTAGTATCCGAATATCGCTTCCCCTTCAAAAAAGACTTCATGGTTGGAAAGAGGTAGAAATTTGATGGTGCGAGGTCACGAGTGTATGGAGGATGAAGAAGGATTTCATGGCCACCGGAGTGTGCTTTCAACATGCACATTGTGAACTGGAGCATTGTCTCGGAGGAGGTGAACTCCTTCGGGCAGCATGCCACACCTCTCTGATTTGATGGCGTCCTGCAATTTCTGCAGCAATTTCTGTTTTTAAATGTGTTACAAACACTTTCCACGCTGCAATTGTTTTTGTCTGAACACACGATCTCAGACCGGGTCACTTGCTATGCAAGTGTATCCTCATAATATATATATATACATATTCAAATAGACCAACACATGTTTCTACTGCATCGATCAGTAACTGTGGCAGTTACAACCTTACTATGATACCGAAGCAGTTTCTTCAGGGTCTTCAATTCAATATTCTTTGATTTGACTATTTAAAGTTTTATGTACATTTGCTTTGCGTTCTACTTATTGTATATGTATATGTACGTTTATATATTTGTATACACACATAAGTATATTTAGATAGATAAGTAGACAGATAGAGAAATGGACTGATTGATTTATTGAGAGAGGGAGAGACAATAGAATAAATAGAAAGATAAGTAGATAGACAGACATACAGTTAGATAGATAGATAGATAGATAGATAGATAGACAGACAGCTAGTTAGATAGATAGATGTCATGTTTATATTCGGCGTAACGTAACGCGTTGCAGACACACATTATAAATCGATGAACAGGTTTGGATTGAATTCCTTACACCTTCTATAGTTTTATCACCACCATCGTCACCACATCACAGTAAATAACACTACAACCGCAACCGTTACACCTAAGAGTACTATTACCACCAATACCATCACAATCAGTGTACCACTGGCACAGCAAACGACACACCACTTAGATCGAAGTCATAATCGCCTCTTCAGGTACTGCCGTCGCCACCATCACCACTAAATCACATCGCGAACACAATGTCCACAACTACCACAATTCAAGCAATACTACCGCTACAACAACCAGCACCAACACTGCCACTACTACTACTACTACTACTACTACTACTACTACTACTACTACTACTACTACTACTACTACTACTACTACTACTAATTCAATGGTTCTTTCTACAATCAGCTGCAAGAGACAATTGTAATATAATGGTCGGAAATAAAG
>NC_068987.1:986936-988095 GCF_001194135.2 Octopus bimaculoides
TATATATATATATATATATATATATATATATATATGTATGTATATATATATGTCTGTGTGTGTACACATATATTCAGACATACATACATACATACATACATACATACATACGTAAGCTGTTTCGCATTTGTTGATTTTTAAAAAACGTACATTATGAAGAACTTCAGGTCGCGTCGCAAACTCTATTGGTTTTAGTCGTTGTTCTCAAAGTCATTTCTTTTATGTAGAGAGAATGTTCGATGGCAATCATTTAACGTCCAGATTTATCGATGGAGGATAATCACGTGGGGAAAATGGATATTTCGGTCTCTTTTCCGTTACGGCCGAATATTAATGTCATATGAGAGCTGTATGGGGAGGTTCGATCCTCCAAATATATCTTATGATAGTCAGAACAATAGCTATAAAAGGTGTAAGCAGCGCTGGAACTTAAGATTGCTTAAGCTTTTGGCTGTGTCCAACAGACGTTAATTTACTTAGCCATGGCTAATGAGGAAATAATTGCTACTCACAGGAATGCCCAACGTAACACAGGCCATATAAATCTGAATGTGTGTAATTGCAATGTTTGAGTTCGAATCTATTCACAAGATCCAAATAGAGAGGAATGTCGAGTGAAAGACATTTGGCTAAGATGATACCCAATGGTATTGCAACTGACCAATATGACATGACAGCACACAAAATGTCTCCACTGCATTTTATCAGACAGTTTCATTTGATCAAAAGAAAAATCAACTTGATGTAATCGATCCGTGGTCATAAGGATAGCGATACGAAGTCGTTTTAGCTTATTTCACTAAATCTATCTATCTATCTATCTATCTATCTATCTATCTATCTATCTATCTATCTATCTATCTATCTATCTATCTATCAGAAGTTGCACCTTAATATTTCTACAGATGTTTATCGTACACTCTGTGCATTATACCTACTAACACTACTATGCACAGTGATCGACTGACCACCATATTGGAAACTGACTGGATAATGGTGATTTACGTGGTGCTCTAAATCATACATTGCTAGCCCTACATCTAACTGTACACATAACACATGTCCAGTATACATACATACAGACACATATACAATTATAGATATATGTAACTGCATGATTGCATATATATATATATATATATATATATATATATATATA
>NC_068987.1:988332-988825 GCF_001194135.2 Octopus bimaculoides
ATATATATATATATATATATATATATATATATATATATATATATAAAAACACACACACAAATCTATGTAAATATATAAAAAAAGTATTTTATACATACCTACATTATACATGAAACTTAAATGAGCGAAGTAAAAGCCATAAGTGTGAGTGGCCAGTGGCATGTGTTTGAACAACAAAGACGAACAAGGTGTATATTAGATACCATATAAGATAATGTCTTGATTTATTGGAAGGTATTAATTTACCGTTATTCGTAGGTAATATACATACACACACACACACACACACACACACACACACACACACACACACGCGCGCGCATAGGTGCAAGAGTATACGCACACATATTTATATATGCATACCTGCATATATACAGGCATATAGATATATAGTCATATATATGTATATACGTATACACATGCTTATATATATGTATATACTTCTACATTCTTATACATGAATGTATATATATATATATATATATATATATAT
>NC_068987.1:989733-995179 GCF_001194135.2 Octopus bimaculoides
TATATATATATATATATATATATATATCAGCTATGCGTGTTAATAAAGTATAATGTTACACGATTGTTCGAGCGTTTCATTAACAAGCAATGACTATTGTACAATGCTATTTTAAAAATCCAGATGCATTATGAAATCTTCAGAAAACCGTATTGTTTATTATATGTAGGGTTAGTGGAATATCGACAGAGGTTACTTTTATGGGATTAGTAGCCAGCTGTTTTGCTGGTTGCGACAAACTTGAACTGTGAATTCGCACCAAATAACTTGAACCTGATTACACATTAGTTTTAATTACGACAATTACCTTCATTAATGTAATTGTAGTGAGAGAACATGTAATTACTACACAACAAATCCTACTTATTGTTTATCCGTCAATATACGAATGACGATATTCCACCAATCATAATCAGTAGAAAATATTGGTTTCTCACTTTTTATCTTCTGCGTATAGTGTTGCCGATAACGTTGATCTCAATTTAGCTTGTATTAATATAATAATTGATCTCTGAGTGGTTAAAAATATATCCCTTGTTTTGCTGTATTTGATACCATAACTGTGAAGGGGCGAAGTACTTCAACGGTGTTACCTGAGAAGTATGAAGGATGTTACCTAAATATTTCAATGTATTTGATTCCAGAAATGTTGCTATATGCATCAAGATGTTTGGTCTCAGAAAGTTAGTTATGGTTTCTTATATATGAACAAGGCCATACATTTTGGTAACGATAACCGATTATATTAACTCTCGCATGATAAAACGCAAAGAAATGTTTCGCGCGATTTTAACTCAGAACCTCGAATGCCTTAGCTAAATACCGTCAAGTATTTGTCTGTCATTCAGACATTCTACCAATCCACTGCCCTCCGCGAACAGAACACTAAAAGCTACCCCGACCATTGATAGACCTCATCCGGCAACTTGTTTAAATACTGAGCACCATCTTCTCCTCCCTGTTTAATAGCTATAACTTAGAAGAAACAGTCTTTAGTAGACTCGCTTCCATCTAATTCTAAAATTTGGAACAGTCCTTAATCTGAGGTGAGGAGGTTGGAAACTCACTTGCTCCACTACATCCTACAACAGAAACATAGGTATGTTTCTCTGTTATTTCTGTTCTTTTGCAGGGTCTTTGTGCATGTCATTAGCGTGCATTCCAAAACAGGTCAAGTCAATTCAATTGAAGGGTAATCAGCTGAACATTTCCTGTCAATATCCTGTCTTTGAAACCAGGTCAATTCTTGTTCTCTTGGGTATTTTTGGTCACTATAAAACCTGATTTACCACAATATGATATATTTACAGCCACAGACAATGCCAACAGTCCTCATTTCCTGACCTCTACGAAGATATTCCAATATGTCTCTGCCTTTAATGAGGCTAGGTTTTCACGTTTTTCGACTAAGTCGACAGTTATGATCATACCTCTCTGTTTGTCTGTGTGTCGTTCTGTCTGTCTGTCTCTCTCTGTATTTCTCTCGCTCTGTCTCTTCTTTCATATATTATAGGGAGAGAGACAGAGGGACGAGAGAAAAAGAGTGAAAGGAAGAGAAAGGGAGAGAGAGATTGAGAGGCAGAGGGGGAGAGAAGGAAAACATGTTATGACATAGTGATTGCTTAACCACATCAGTTGCGGTACATCGTAACATTGGGAAGTGAGATACATTAGATTCCTTGTCAAAAAAAGGAAGAAAGAGACACAAAGAGAGATAGAGATAGAGAGAGAAAGATAGAGAGAGAGATAGATAGATAGATAGATAGAGAGAGAGAGAGAGAGAGAGAGAGAGAGAGAGAGAGAGAGAGAGAGAGAGAGAGAGAGTGTGTGTGTGTGTGTGTAGACCATCACGTCTACTTAATTTGTCAAAAATTACAGTATCCAATATTTCCTTTGTATATTTTTTAGATGATATTGTGAAGTCTTATAGGGATTTAACTGCTATTTACTGCCAGTCGAGCTCTACTTTATTTTGCTCTTCCTTCGATGTGTGTTGAAGTGCAGATTTATTACAGTCACGGCTTTTTGTATTACCGTCGTATATTAATGAAGTAGGGATATTTTACTCAAATGACGTTTTGTGCTGGTGACGTGTCACATCTCAGTTTAGCGTCTCGCGATGTATAGTTAGGTTTTCAGAGAGATTAACGAAGCAATCAGCAAAAGAAAACCTCTTCATTTGGGAAATTAAACAATTTCATTTATATTCCTGATTAGAAATCAGGAAATAGATATAATGTAAGAATTATAAATAACGGGTTTTTAGATAAGCGCTAAATATTACTGAGTCAAATCCCAAGAGAGTTTATACTTTATTTCGTTTTATCATTCGAAAATATCTACCCAAAGAACTATGTTCAATTCTTTTTCCTCAAAATTATTTGTAAGCTGCTAACCATAGTCTAATAATAATAATAATAATAATAATAATAATAAAATATCCAGATAAATACATAACAAAAACACCAGGACTTACAAATGTATATAACATACAGAAAATTGCACACATCCTACGTAAAACACTTTCACTACAGTAACCATAAGGGCATCACAGCAAACCACAGCACATATCCAAGGCACACAAGCTGCGTTCGGTAGTGAAGTGAAAGCACGTTATAAAAATAAAATTACTGAATAATAATAATAATAATAATAATAATAATAATAATAATAATAATAATAAAAATGGAAAAACTCTCAAAATACAAAGACCTGGAAATAGAGGTAACTCGAATGTGGAATCTAAAAACAAACAATTCCTATCATAGTAGGTGCCTTAGGTATAATAAAAAAAATATTCGGACAAATAAATAACAAAAACACTAGGACTTACAAATATATATAACATACAGAAAATTGCACTACTGGGAACTGCACACATCCTACGCAAAACACTTTCACTACAGTAACCATAACACCACAGCAAACCACAGCACATACCCAAGGCGCACAGAGCTGCGCTCGGTAGTGAAGTGAAAGCACGTTATAAAAACAAAACTACTGAACAATAATAATAACAACAACAACGACGACAACAAAAATCAGTTTTGTTAGGGACAGCTATGATACTTAGGAGAATTCTTGGCATCGAAGTCTGCTTGTTATAGCCTGATGCTAGGAATCTTTCTTTTCCAACCGTCTCATATGTTGTGCGTAGATAAAAATTTAAAAAATACTAATAATGATAAATGCTCTGATGCAGTACCAAGCAGTGGCTCTCAAGGTTTCTGATCTTACCAAATGGTCAGTTGCTTGACCTTAACAAATTGGGCATGTTGCTTAGTAGCTGACGATATATGCTTCTCTGCCCACAAACAAGAGTGGTAGGAGAGCACAATAGCAATGTGTTTGAGAGGAATTCTTTGGAATCCTTTTCAGAAAAAATGACACCATCAGTTTTCACTTTCATAACTGGTAACAAAGAATAAGAAGAAAGAGTGAAAGCATAAAGAAAAAAAAAAAAACAATCAGGAAAAAATATACATAGTCAAACAGTTTTGTGTAAACGTAATGAAATTCTCTTGTCATTTTATTCATTCCTCCAGGGCGTGAGGTTAGCAAAGCATAATTATATTTGTCTTCATGCATTTTGACGACTGAAAGTATAGTAAGAGTCATAATAGTTTCAGAGAATGTGCACTTTCTGGTGTCCTTCAAAATTACAGCCCTTTGATGTAAAATTTTCAGCAAATTCTTTGGAACTGCTACTGGTGTACATGACACTACACCTCTGTCCATTGAAACTTTTATTTCATTATTTCATTATTCTGTTGTCAGGAATACTCGGACACAGAATGAATGCGAGTAGAACGGTCCGTGGCTCTCTGAGCATCTGACATTCCTGCCTGACAGCGCTTCCGCGCCTGAAGAGTTTATCTCAAACCGGTGGTGTTCCTCGTTAGTACTACCAGGCGAGAGATTTTTGGAAGCTACCCATGGTAGTATCGGGCTCGAAACTCCTACGAAACAGGCTACCTAGTTCACCCTGGTTGATGCCACGAGTTTCCCAAGTGTGTGTGTGTGTATGTGTGTAATCCTAGGTACATAGTGTAGGAGAATAAGGGGAATAAAATTGAATGGCTTCGATTAATGTTCTATTTTAAGGGCTGACCTAAATTTGAATAACTGCGACGTCAACGACCACTGTAAGGCAATGATCTTTGAGAAAAAGTCAAACAACCCGTAGAAGTGAAGAATAGCGTCGAGATATTGCTACGATATATTAACGGTAATGTTTGGGTGATAGATGTGCAAAAGTCGCGTAATTACAACATAGAAAAGTTAAATTCCAATTAATGTAATATAAACAAACGGAAATAATGCGAATAACAAATTTTATTTTAAGATTTCAAGAGGAAGAAAATAAATAAATGCAAACGAAATTAAAGAAAAAAAACGCAATTAATGTTGAAATGAGAGAATAATGAATTAAAGAGTGAGGGGTGGGTGTAAGAATCATCATCATCATCATCATCGTCGTTATCGTCGACGTTGTAATCGTCGTCGCCATCACCATCATCATTAGATTTACATACACGCATGTATTCGCCCAAATACAATAATACACTTCTGTATATAGTTGTATACCTACATATATATATATATATATATATATATATATATATACGCATTTGTATACAACTATGTATGTATATATCTATATGTATATCTATATGCATGTATATATATCTGTATGTATATATCTATACAGCGAGCAAAACAAGTACAAACATATAAGCAGACACATATGTACATATATGCATGTGTATGTTTATATATATATGTGTGTGTGTGAGCGTGTGTGTTTTAGTTGCATGTGTATATGAATATACACACCAAATACAAAAACTTATAAACACGCACACCCACATACATACATGCACTCACACGTGAGCGTGCACATACACACACATACACGCATACACACATCGATGTATATAAACAGAGAGAAAAAGATATTCGAAATCCAAAAACAAAAAAGAGAGAATGCATAAAATAAAACATAAAAGAAGAGAGAAGAAAATTTGGTCAAGGCATCCCGAAGATTCCTCGTCTAAAAGCGAATATTTCTAAAGTCTTAATTACTTTCATTTCGTGAAACATCTACTTAGAGCTGGCATGTACAATAAAGTATCAATTTGTAGTCTATCGATCTATCGATTAGAAGCAATTACACACAATTAGATGTTTCTGTTAATTCACTTGATATTTTTTCTTTTATTTTTATATTTTTGAAAAAATTCTTTTGTATGTCTCTTTTATCATTACGTCGATTCTTCAATAAATTATGTATGAGCGTGTATGTGTATCTGTATGGGTATATGCATATGTGGCTTTGTGTATGTATCTATGTATCTTTGTAATTGAATATAATGGTGTAAGAGATATGTGTGTGTGTATATATATATATATATATATATATATATATATATATATATATATATAT
>NC_068987.1:995329-1000688 GCF_001194135.2 Octopus bimaculoides
TATATACATACAACATAGGGATACACATACACGTCTCATAATCTGATCATTACCAACACAATCTTCCGGCAGAAAAATCAGACGAAAAAGATCCCGTTTGAAACTCAGTTTCAAACACTGTCCTCTTATTGGCTAAACCAAAGCCAAGACCATTGAGTTTTTCATTAACAATGATTTGCTCTCGTGTCCCACGAGAGTCGCCGAACGTTGGACAGATCATAGTATCCCAAAAATAAGCACCAGATTTTCGGCATCAGGCATCAAGTGGCTCTGACATTTTAAGATATTTCTGATATTTCTACGGTTACGCCTGACTCACACAAGCTGTCAGTCTGAAAGCCCCAGCACCCTCACGCCGTGGTAGTTAGAATAGCTTCTAAATATCTCTCTCCATATCGTATAACTTTCATCATGATATGACCGATATTAGCAGATTCCAAACAAAAATACTGTGAACTATCGTCCGTTAAACACTATCAAAATAAAGCGGCATGATCTTCGTCTCCTGAAAATGTTGGCAGGAAACGCCAGCTGGAGAACGATAGAATTAAAGTCTACAATTTCAGGAATCACAATTAACATCGTATTTGATTAGAAACTTTTGAAAGATAGAAAGCTGCTGGAGAGTATCAAGCTTGGCACTAAGTAATTTCTCGTTTGGAAGAAATTGGTATGAATGAAGACTTTACATATCACATATAAGTTTCTAGTTTGATACAATTTTCTGAAATGCAATATTTATAATAAATAACTATTAAAAACAAAATTATATACGTTGCTCCGGAAGTATTGTTTACAATATTTTGCTCTTGAAGACAAATTAGTCCGTAGCAGAATTTTAAAGTTTGACATCCGAAGGATCGGATATCTGTAAATTTTTCATAATGTATGAATCTTGAAAGATATTTCCATGGATTTCTTCCCATAACATGTAATTTTTCTCAAAGATAGCATTTATTTCTAAATTCTCTCCCTTTCCCCTTGCGTGTCGCTAACAAATATCTCTGAAGAATTCAGAAGAAAGAAATTTCAAAAACTGAAAAATTTCTGGTAACTCGTGGATTAATTGCTAGAAGATATTTCATCTGGCGCTTTACGTTCCGAATCCCGACGAGATCAACGTTTCGTCCTTTTCATCCTTTCGGAGTCGATAAAATAAAGTAGCAGTCAGGAACTGCGGTCGGTGCTCTCATTCAAGATTTCTGGCCTTGGACCCATTAAAGTACGGGCGTCCCCTTCGGAGGGAATGCTGTACACTCAATCAATCACTTACACGCCGTAGGAATCTGGTCAGCAGCCTAATAATTCTCATAAAAAAATATACATATGTACATACAAACATATTTGTGTTTCAATATGTATGTATTTATGCGTGTGAATATGGTTCTAGATGCATGTGTGAGTGCACGGATGTATATGCTGACGGACACACTTTTGCAGAATTATAGACAACGAGATGTCAACGTGCGTCTGAAGATGTTAGTTATCGAACCACGTTGAGTTTCTTGAAGCTAATATTAACATGGATTGGGAAAAGTTTTATAATTGCAAACACACACGCGCACACACACACACATACACGCGCACACACACACATGCGCACAAAGACATACGCATATGCAAACACACGCATGCACACATAAATACATACAAGACTGGGCAGTCTGTAAGTGCGCATGAATGTAGCTGTGAAAGTGGGGAACTTGATACATTGAAAGTAATGACATATACATACATACATATATAAATATATATATAATTTTATACATATATATAATTATATGCACACACACACACGCACACAAACACACACATATATATATATATATATACATATACATACATACAGGTATATATGGATATAGATTATCTGTGTTGCTGTCTTTTTCTCTCCCTCACTTTATATATATGATATATATATATATATATATATATATATATATATAATACAGTATATAAAATGTTATATATATTATATATATACATATATACTTATTTACATATATATACGTGTGTGTTTATGTATGCATACAGATTGAGAAAAAGAGAGGGTAAGCGAGAGTGAGAGAGTGAGAGGAAGAATTGGCATCAGAGAATGAATTTAAATCTAATATCAGAAGAATATAAGTAGGTTTGTGTTGTGTCTTGTTGCAATACAATGGCTCCATGTTCAGATGTACTTGAAATGGAAGATATGTATTGACGAGGAGGAGAAGGTGTTGGTGGTGGTGGGAGGAGGAGAGAATTAGATATCTATTGGTGATGTGAAGGTGAATGCGGAGTGGGGGATGCCAGGTTTCTATTGGTGATTGCTAATAATAATAATATTCGATGGAAAATGTTTGGTTCTAACCACGCAACATGGTATTCCAGTCCATAGAATTTGGACTAGACACCACGCAACGTATATAACTCACTGCTTGTTTATGAATGTTGTTGTTTTTGCTGCTGTTGTCGTTTTTCTATTGCTGCATCTGCTGTTGTTGCTCTTAAAGGTGTTGAAGCAGTTGTTGTTGTTGTTGTTGTTGTCTCAACTGTTGTTTTGTTGCTAAAATTTTCCCTGATTTGTTATTAAAGCTCTTACCGTTGTAGTTGTTGCTGTTGTTTTGGCTGCTACTGTTTTTGTTGTTCTTCTTGTTGTTATTGTTGGCAGTGGTGATATTTTGGGGTTGGATGGGAAAGAGACGTAGGCGTGGCGGAGAAGAAGGTGAGGACGGCGATGCTGTTGTCGCTGATGCAAAAGAGTATCTCTATTGAGCGCAGAGATCAATGATAGATATATGTGAAGAGAGATGATTGTTTGAAGAGGGTTTGGGAAAGCGAGAGAGACAGAGATAGACAGGTAGATAGACAGGCAGATAGACAGGTAGATAGACATAGAGACAAAGAGGTGAGGGGTGAGAGAGGTGTACATATATGCTTGCATATATTTGTGAGTGTGTGTGTGTGTGTGTGTCTAGAGAGAGGGAGAAAGTGAGAAAGATGTCTGCTCTAAGCAGAGAGACTTAAACATACAGAGTAGGGAGATTAAATTGAGATGTAGATTCTAAAGGCAAACATCACACGCACACATGTGTCTGTGTGTCGATAGGTATGCTTGTGTTAATCGAGGAATGGCTGTGTGGTTTTCTAAGCAAGAAGTTTCCTTCGTAAGCATTAGGTTCCGGTATCGATTCCACTGTACGACATCTTGTGCAAAGTTCTTGTTAGGATAACGTCGGGTCGAACCAAGGCAAGTTCAGGAAATTTGAGTAGGTGGAAACGGTTTCGAATGGCCTGTACCCGGGAGTTGAATAATGTCTATCCGTTGGTTTGCGTTGATTATACTCGAGAAATAAAAGAAAAACACACAAAGAATCCATTATATGTCTGCGGAATACTCAGCTACCCCACTAAGTTTATCCGACAACTTGACGCTGATACGTCGACATCTACGGAAGATTCTGCGACCGGTATTCGCACTGAATATCGAGTGAAGCTGACGGCTGGTACCTTAAACTTCTGCACGGGTCTTGCTGATATTTTGCATGGGTACTCATCAGTAATGGTCCCCCTCGGTCACGAGTGGACAGTCATCATATCTATCTATCTACACACTCTCTCTCTCTTTCTCTCTCTCTCTATCTCTCTCTCTCTCTCTCTCTTCATACATATACACACACGTGCGTACGTACGAACAAACACACACAGAGTTTTGTGGGCGTATTTCATGTCCGCATCATCAGATATTGGTCGTCAGGGAAAAGCGAAATTAAAATTTCCGTCCATTGCATGAGTCACATTACCTGGTAGATTCCACCATCTTAGCGACTCCATATTTTATGTTACATGCGTCACGTGGTAGTGTAAACAGGCTGCTATCACCATTTAGATGGCAAACTTCAGTGTCTGATACTTCAGATTGCTACGTTCGTGTGTTCCATTAATCCAATGCTCACATGCATATACATATACATCGATACACCCCCACCCGCCTCACACACATTTATCCCAACTAATAATACTGTTGATTACCGATATATACGATATTCCAATTCCGTACTGTTTATCGTGTGTGTGTGTGTGTGTGTGTCTAAAATCGGGTAATACGTTAGAAAAGGTAGCTTTAATAAAAAACCAATAATTATGAAATAGCTAAGACTCTTCCCAGTGAAATTAGTAATTCTATAGATTAAGCAATAGACTTGATGGTAATTTATATTAACGGCACAAACCATTACAACGTTCTACTGCATTCCCGTGGAAAATTTCCATCTCGTAAACAAAAGTTTGCAAATACATCTATACATGCCTATTCACATTCCTATCTATCTATCTATCTATCTATCTATCTATCTATCTATCTATCTATCTATCTATCTATCTATCTATCTATCTATCTATGTGGTCTTCTTTATATATATATATATATATATATATATATATATATATATGTATGAATATATGTATATATATGTATGACTGTGCGTATGTAGAACTATATGTGTGACATATACCAAATTATTACAATGGCATAAAATCCCATAATTATATCTTTACATATATTCAAGAAAATTCTTTGATTATTCCTCAAGAATACCTTACTCTGATTTATATCCATTCTCTCACATTGAATCATGTTTTTGGCAATTCCAGTCATTTAATTACGACAGATAATGTAGCTCTGATTACTGCAACAGGGAAATATTTGTAGAACCAGCATAATATGTTATACACGTATATTACATAGTGTACCTATGAAGCAGACGTACATTAGAGAAACTACTTCATGATAAGCGTGAACGTGCGCATGCGTGTGTATGTGTGTTTTAAAGCTTTTAGTGCTTAGTACAGATTAAAATATTTTCGTGTGTGCTTGTATGGCAGTATTTAGTGTTCAGTTCATAAAAGAGGTTTTTGTTTATTAAATATCATTAAGAGTATGTGTTCGTTAAGCAGTGTAAGACATACGAGGAAGCACGCCGTCTACTGCGTGATATTCTGTATATTAGAATATATATATATATATATATATATATGTATATGTATGACGGACTTCGTTCAGTTTCCGTCAACCAAATCCACTCACAAGGCATTGGTCGGTCCGAGGCTATAGTAGAAGGCACTTACCTAAAGTGCCACGTAGTGGGACCGAACCCGGAACCATGTGGTTGGTTAGCAAGCTACATACCACACAGCCACTCCCTCCTGCCACTTTCCTACATGGCACCACTTCTTCGTGGCTCACTCGCAGTCTCCTCCAACTATACTGAACCCATTTTCTTTACACTTTCTTCCCCACTTTTCTATGTAACCTTTTTATTACTCAATGACGAAAGATTAATTAGACCGAAACGACCATCTTTCTTTATCTTTTCAG
>NC_068987.1:1000997-1004441 GCF_001194135.2 Octopus bimaculoides
ATATATATATATATATATATATATATATATACATATATATATATATACATGTATATAGACACATAGACATATGTAACTATATATATGTATACATAGGTGTGTGTGTAGGTTTATTTGTCTTTAAAGGATGAAGAAATACATGCAGAATATAAATCATTCCATGTGTATAAATACGTTTTATTCACTTACAATGCTAAAATATATTTATACACATCCATTCATATATACTTATGTATATATATATGTATTTGCAATGAAATAAGTTTATGTAAATGTGTATATTCATGAAATAATCAATATAGACAGATACACGGTTATGTAGAAATAATCTGCGTAACGCAAACACACACACATACACACACACACACACACATGCATGCATATTGGTTCAATGGGCATATCTATAAAGTAATCTCTCACTCTTTCTCTCCATCCATATATATATATACTCACCTCCCGCCATACAGATGGGTGCATAAAGCTTAAAAATATATCCCAACACATGTACATTCCTTTTCATATAAATATATACACTACGCATATATATATATATATATATATATATATGTTTCTAAACAAATCTGTTAGTGTGTATCTAACTGCATTTCCTTCTATAATGGCGTATATGTATTTGGCATTGCTTTTCCCATAAACCTTTATTGGGGTGCAACAGGGAGCAAGTGGCGCTTTTATGTAACCAATTTATTAATAACTTCACATTGCCGCTGTTTATGACTTGCAGAATATACCAGTTTTATTACAGTTTTACACACCGAATGCTAACTCCTATCATGTCATGTGCCTCCACTAGAAATCATGGTTGAGAAATATTACGATGTAGACTAGCGGTGTAGGTGGCGCTGTGATACATGGTGTTTCATACATGTGTGTAAATGTATTAAATAGAAAAGAAAAACGATAATAATTTCGCAGCTTCTCTTATTCTTCTTTTAATGTTTTCAGGCGTTAGACTTTGGTTACAGAGAAGCACCGCCTTCTATATCTTGGGCACTGTCTTTCTTCCTTCGATTACGCTATTAGTGTATGTGTGTGTGTATAGTGAGTGGTGTGCGTGTGGAGGCTTCAGCAATGTTCCTGTCTAGCAGATTTTGCACACAAGTTATTGATCGAGCTAAGCTATTACGCTATTATGCAATAAGAGAATAACCCAAGTTACCGATCTCTGGGATCGAACGCAAATTCAAGTGTTTTGAAAATGAGAATCTGAGCAACGCGTCTATGTCCCCACCAGGAGTAAAAGTTCAAATGTATTCTTGTATCTGGAATGAGAAAAATAACTATAAATAAAAATGTGTGATTGTATTTCAATTCCTAATTTACCGATCGGTTCATGTTCAACATGTTTTTTTTCGTTAAATCAATACAAAAACACATTTCGCCTTAGAAAGCACCACAACATCCTACATACAGCAATTGTACTGCAGTCATACAACAATTATTATTTAAACTGGTGGCTTTTGTAAAGCATTATAATGATACTTACGTACGGCTACATCGAATGATGCGTTATAATATTTAGTGCCTCCCCGACTTGTTGTAGGTCATGATTAATCGGATCTACGGTGCAAGAGGATCCAGTCGTGGCCACGTCATCGGTTTTTATTGCTATAACATTCATTGTCCCAAACATTCTTCCTTTTCAAAATTGTAAATTAAGGCAGATTTTGCTGCTATTTCATTCGGGATAGAGTCATGTTTTAACCAGTCATGGTTCTTCATTACCAAATCATTTCTCATTCAAGAAAAGTGTTTCCAGAAGCATTTCAGTCATGACCAAATGACAATATTATATCATGTCACTTTCTCTTTCCCCAAACTGCTAAAGTCAACGTGACATTTCATCTGTCCGGAAGCAATAAATTAGACATATTTCATGACCTTTTTAGCTCTATATTCTTTTCTACTCTTGGTACAAGGCATGAAAATTTTTGGGGAGAGTACCAGTCGATTAGATGGACCCCAGTACGCAACTGGTACTTAATTTATCGACCCCTAAAGGATGAAAGGCAAAGTGGACCTCGGCGGAATTTGAACTCAAAACGAAAAGACAGACGAAATACTGCTAAGCATTTAGTCCTATCTCAGACTTGATCTCGAAGGCCTTTGATGAAAATCTATATTTACTTCCATTTTTTGCTCGTTGTATGACCAGCGGAGAATAAAATACGAGCGGAATATTACTGAGAAAACACTGCTTCTTGAATGGTTGGCCTTTAATTCTCGAAAATCTCAGGCATTTCTATCTGTGCATTCTGGATCTAAGCTAAAGTGACAGCGCTAGATATAGCTTTCTTCAATTAAACCAAACTACCTCAAAATAAGTGCACAGCCGATAATGTAGTCCCAGATACACTTACTTAAACAACAAAGTAAAAATGTTTTTAATCATGGGCCTTCCCGAACAGTACTGACCTAGGGCTAAACAACAGCTATGATTATATCATGTTGAAAGACAGCAATACACTTTGTGAAAATCAAAACATCGGATAAATAAAACATTAAGCTAAAATATGTGAAGTCTTCAGTCCGATGTGAAACCTTTTAAGATTAAAATTCATTCAGCGTTTGGAAAGAAAAAAAAATATAAAAAAAATAACATACTAGCCATTATTGAGACTGTCTAAGAATGTGCTCTTAACTAAATGGTAACTTAAGAAAGTTTAGAATTGCGAAAGATTCGGAATAAATACCATTTAATAATATTTAAGTTAGCTAAATCGTGTTTGGAACGCCATTTCTGTACAGGAAAACAAAACAAAACAAAAAGGAAAGAGAAAAATATAAGATGAAAGCATATTTGCTGATAGTCTTTTATAAAACAATTAGGCTCCAAATTTGCCATAAATGTCGGTTCCACTATCAAAATATCCCATTAAATTCGAATAACAAAGCTTAGATTTCCCATAGTTATATTTATGACTTTTTAGAAAGAATTTTAGTTCGGTAAAAAATAAACAAAAAGAAAAAATAAAAGACGTAAATTTTCAATGGTTTATTAAATAAATGAGTGAATCAAATAATTATTATAATTCCCTCTCCACCCTCCATCCCTTAATTATGCCTAACCTACTACCCTCCACCCTCTCTCTCTCTCTCTCTCTCTTTATGTTAGATTGAAAAGAAAGTTTAATTTCAGATAATTTTTACGAACTTAATATTCAACAATTACTTTTGTTTACAAATGACAATAATGACAATTTAATATCCATTGTCTTTACTGGGTAAAAATAATGCGATAGAAAGGGTGTATAGAGGGTATATAGAGACATTAGATACACAGTAATTCGCTGCATACAATGTAAGGAATTAATGCATTCATGAGAGGGACACTCGGTGCAGACTTGTGGACTACAAACTATCAACTATGCCTAGTATATATATACGGCTGTAGGTATATACATACATTAATAGGTATATATATAT
>NC_068987.1:1004507-1007036 GCF_001194135.2 Octopus bimaculoides
TGTGTGTGTGTGTGTGTGTGTGTGTGTGTGTGTGTGTGTGTAGCTAAACACTGAGGAAGTTCTTACAGTTAATTTGCCGAAACGCGTGTGTCTTTCTGTGCATAAAATATTAGTGTTTTCTGTAATTTAGTAGCACACACATATACACATTCACACACTCACAGACTCTGTCTCTGTCTACCTGTCTCCCTCTCTCTCATAAACAAACACACACACATACACACACATACTTATTCAGTGGAGAAAATGATTAATTCGCTGTTCATATCTCGTGTTCCTCCTTCATCAGGCAAGTTGTGATAACCTCCCTTCAGCCTGTATCCGGCAGTTTTACAAAAGATCATGTCAAGAATCTAAGTTTCATAACCGTGTACTACAATCGTGTGAAACCGTCTGCACTTACTGCAGCGATACAAGCGGATAATACAGTAATTACATTTCGTCCGGGTTTATAGCACATAAACTGGTGGGAGAGGGCGTGATCGAAATGTGAAACCTCTTAACATTCTAAATGATGGACGTGGCGACATTTTAATCGCAATTACATTAGTAGAGAGGGTAACAAATCATTAGCTTTCTAACTGATACTTGTACGAGAAGGCAGAGAGGATAATCCCAGACTAGATATCGAAATTAAAAGATATTAACTACACACAACACACACTTGTGAACACACAAACTCACTGATATTTAGACACAAACATCGATACGAAAACAAGCAATTTCGGGTTTAGCCCCAAAGTAGTCCCGATAGTGTAGACCTACGATATAAAAAATATGGTAGCTATGAGCCGCCTAATTATTTTTTAATGCATAACGTAGTCACTGTTTTTTTTTTTTTACGGTGCCAAGTTTAAAAGGGGGTGAGAGAGCTGGGTAACTCTTATCCAGTAAACTTGGGTTCAAAGACATTCCAAACCCTAATTCCACGGTGCAAGGAAGCACAAGATACTTTGCACAACGTCGCCTTTCTAAGATATGATGGTACGATATGAAGGAGATTTGTCTGCTATTACTACCAAGCTGAGCGTCCAAATAGAATCCCCCACCATTCGTGCGATTTGAACCAGGTCAAGCAACTACTTAAACGTTCTCTTCTTTCCATGAACTTCAAATAATCATTTAATATTGATTTCAAATTTTGGCACAAATAATTTTTACGGGGTGGGTTAAATTAATTTCATCGACGACAGTGTTTGAGTGGTATTTATGTTATCTACACCGAAAGAATAAGAGGGACAGTCGACGTCAGCGGAACTTGAACGCTGAGGCTGAAGACGCACGAGATGCTGTTCAGAGGTTTTCCGTCCCAGTAACGATTCTGTCAGCTCGCCGCCTAAGCTAATTAGTTAATATTGACAGAAGAGTGATGGATTTACTCAGAGCACAATTATTCAGAATTAACAGATGGATAAATAATGTCATAAAGAATATTCTTGAAATTCTCAAGAATAAGGTGAGATGAGGTGTCCAAAGAATGATCAACAGACGTTTTACCCGGTGGCGCCCACACACTGGACACAGAACTTTGTAACAACGCACGGTAGTGATTAGTGTGTCTCCCCCTCCCTCCATTGCTCACCTTAGTTGGTCCTGTCTATCCTTCTGTCGCCATCTTTGCATCTCGCACACACACACTTGTATGCAAACGAGTATACATACATACATACATGCATGCATACATACATACATACATACATACATACGTGTATATATATATATATATATATATATATACGCACGTACACACATATATATACACACACATATTGTACTTAGACATACATGTATGTATATAATATGTATTTGTTGGTTTCTCTCCCACTCATTGCGTTTCTCTCTCTCTGGGCATGCGTATATACGTGCATATATGTATATATATATATGCGTATGTGTGTGTGTGCTTATACATACAATTATATATATGTATATACATACATATATATGTATACACACAGGTGTATATGTATATACATAAACTTACACACACACACACACACATATAGTTCCTTTGTTTTCTGTCTTTGTCGTTCAATCTCTCCATCAGTCAGGACAGGCTCAGACATACACACACACTCACTCACACACATAGACACACATGCAATGATACTTCAGCAGAAGCACACGCACATTCACACACACACACACACATGCAAACACACACACATAGATATATATATAATTACTGTTTACTGATCGTTCGATGGTCTGTATCGATTTTCTGTGGATTCTTTTGAACTATTTCCGATAGAGTAGAGAGAATAACGAAGACAACAATATTCTCTTAGAAATATAAAGTCGCCAGTAGCTTCGTTTATTGAACTCATTCGAGAAATACAACGGACACATAACAAAACATAAAATTAACAAAAAAAAACATATGTTCATGTGTATGTGTGTGTGTGTGTGTGTGTGTGTGTGTGTGCGTGTGTGTGTGCCTGTGTGTGAGTTTGCATTCGTATATGACAAAATAGAGAACAGTAATAAAAAAGGTATGTTCATATATATGAATGTGTGCGTATATATATA
>NC_068987.1:1007100-1013356 GCF_001194135.2 Octopus bimaculoides
ATATATATATATATATATATATATATATATATGTATATATATTTATGTATACATACATACACATATATCAATTGAAATACACAGATAAACACATGTGAGCGAGATATCGAGAGAGAGAGAGAGAGAGGGTGGGGGAGGGAGAGAGATATATAGAAACAGAGTGAGACTGAGAGAGAAAGAGAGAAACATGTAAATGCATAAATACACACACGCATAGAAAGATGTATTTAATAAAGGCTATGGTGATTATGATGTTGGTAATAATAATAATAATAATCATGATAATGATTCTAATAATGATGATGATGATGATGACAATAATAATAATAATGATAATAATAATGATGATAATAATAAAAATAATAATGATAATAATGATGGTAATAATGATAGTAATAATAATAATAATAATAATAATAATAATAATAATAATAATAATAATAATAATAATAATAATAATGATAATGATAATAATAATAATAATGATATTGATAATGATAATAATAATATCAATGATAATAATAATGATATTCTTTTTATTATCATAATAATAAAAATGATAATAATAATAATAATAATAATAATAACGATTATAGTAATTCTAATGATAATACTAATAATAATTTTGGTAATGACTTCCTCGAATTCAGTGCTTGTCTACGATTCTTTCTGGCCAGTGGGTTTCCAATGTAAATTTACAATTGTTTAGTTAATATAAGCATTCTTTGAAGAATTCAGCCTGGTCGGCCTGGAATTACCATAAATTGAAGACTGCATTGATATATCTTGTGGATTGATATTGATACGAATAATCTACCATATTATCTACATAATGTCTAGGTAGATGATTACGAATTATGATTGTCCCTATCTTTCTTTCTCTTTATCCATCTCTCTCCTTCACTCTCTCTCTTTCTCTCTCTGTATATTTGTATACGTGTATATATATATATTTATATATATACACGTATATATGCACATATATATATATAGATATATATATATATATATATATACACACACACATAAATAGAGACCCAACTATGCTACCTCTATAAATATATATATATCGATACATGAATATACAATACGTATACAAACATGCAAGCATGCATACATATTTACGAGCTTACACAACCACACACACAGGCAAACACACACACACGCACACACACACACACAAACGTATACGCATACGCATACACAGAGGTCTGTGTGAGTGTGTGTAGATATCTAGATATCGTTATAATACATTGTTGCATTGAGACTAGTAGTAAAGTCAGCATTGTTGCTCAACCACTAGTTTTAGTTGTTCAATGCACTGGCTTCCTTCAGGGGACTCTTCCGAAGCTTTGCTGTAGGCCTGGTGCAAATACAAACGCCATTTTGAAATTTGAAATTAAATTATAATAAACGTAAAACTCACATGAAAATATAAAACAATTACATTTCTGTCACTTAACTTTGATCGCTTAATGGTGTTACGGTTTTATGCTTCGGTTAATATAACTATCAAGATGAAACGAGTTTCGAATTATATATTGCGGTGGTGTGTTCAATCCCTGGCTCAGTCAGTCTACTTTTTGGTTCAATAATATCTACTTACATACATGAGTATATGTTTATATATATATATATATATATATATATAGGTGTGTGTGTGTATATATATATATGTATACGTGTGTGTGTATCATTTTGTTTGTGTGTGTTTATGTGTATGTATGACTACCAGTGTATGAATATATACAGATATATGCATACTCATGTATGTATAAGTATATATCTGCGCAATTCCAAGTATACACACACACATTTATTTATACGGTGTATACATACGGATACACAAAAGAGCACACACTCAGTTTATATGTATCCATACATCCATCCATACATACATACATACATGTGAATGTATCATATTTAAGAAGACTATTCTTAGCATGTTTGTAATGTTTCGAATTAGTTGCCTTCATCAGACTAAAAGATATTTCGGTTTTCCAAAGCGTTCATACGTTTTGATCCGTCTCTTTTGAATTTGATTATTGTAGTTGCTTAATGGATGTGGTATTCTTGCGTATTTTATCATTTAAAACAAAAAAGACAGAAGACATATAGATGGCATGACAGGCCTTGACTACTGGGGTCGATTGGAAAAGCTCAAGCTTTATTCTCTCCAACGTCGCCGTGAACGCTACATCATCTGCATGATGTGGAAAATATTCCATTAGCAGTGCCCAAGTGATGTTGGCATCACCGAACCCCATGCGATTCGCCCACAACATAAATCATACTCACATCACATAACAACAGCACGGCACAATTATTTCACTTCAATTGGCTCCGATCTCTTTAACATTACACCAAAACACATTAAAGCAGAAACAGACTCCATAAAGTTCAAGAAGTCTTTCGACAAATTCCTTCAAGAAATCCCGGATTAACCTCCTTAATCTGGATATCTTTCTACAAACAATAACTCTCTCCTTGAGTGGGCCATGTTGTCTGATTCCGGACTTTGCCAGGTGGTGCTATTAAGTTAGACATGACCTGGGCTAATACTGACCGAAGCCTGTCAAAGTATATGTTTATGAAACATTTATTTCGTTGCACAGAAAAATGAATCCTACTTTATATATGAGATTTGGAACAAAAAAAAAAAGTAAAAATAAAAACTAAAGTTAGATTTTCACGGATTCAACTTAACCGAGAATTCGAAGTCACTCACTAACATTTCCACGTAAATATGCCACCAACACTATACTTTTCTTGAAGGTGCTCTATGATGCTTCAATCACTGATTGATTTCTGTAGATCTAACTTATATATGAACACAAACTTTACTACACATATACATACACACATGATGTTAAATGTTATCCTGTGAAAGAAAGTGCAATACACACATACATATATGTAAGCATGCATGTATGCATAGATAGATATATGTATGTGTGTGTGTGTGTGTGTGTATGCATGTATATATGTCTATGCATAATGATGGTAATAACATATTTACAACTGATAGAATATCTAAACATACCACACACATGCGTAATCTATGTTTCTAATGACATCTGCTTTGTTATTTATTCACGGCGCATTTAATTCAAAAGTGTAAATCTATTTTGTGTTTGTCTGGCGCTTTCTAACCGACTGCCCTTAATAAAGAGACCAATGGAGTTTGATTTTCATCTTTTTATTTCTAAATTCGATTGATGTCTGAGATCAATTGTGACATTGATCCCACAAGCGTTAGTTAAATGATTGCTAATAATATATTGGATTCGATTATTTGTGGCCAATCGAAGGCAATCAATACAACAGAATACCATAATTAGATGTTTGTCTGTTTTGTGTCAGTTTAAGAATTATTAAATAATGGTAAGCTCTTGTCATAATTCAATTAAAAATTCTTCATCGGAAATATATTTTTGTATTTAAAGTATCTCTAGATTAGAGAAGGAAATACATAGCGCTCTTACAAGCACACACACACACACACACACACACACACACAAATACGCGCGCACACACACATATACATATATTTAGATCTACTGCAAAAGCGTAAGGGTATGTCAGATATACAAAATCAATTACTGGTTTATTAAAATTATTTCAGCTTCTAGGGAAGGTAGAACAATCGTTTGTTGTCAATTGGTACAACACCAAACGAGATGAGAGGATAACCCGAGAGCATAGATCTCCAGAAATTAATATACTCTTAAGGCAGGGGTCGGCAAATCAGGGCAAATTACCCCAAGTGGGGGTAAAGATGAAATTCTTCTGGGGTAATGAGGTGTCATTAGACATAAGTAAAATTATACAAAAACGTGTTCCTTGTTACGACAGAAATGCTTTCTTGAAAGATGGAGGCAGTCAAAAAGTTGCTGCTTTATGCTACAACCTAACTTTGCAAACAAGGATTTTCCACTCTAATGAACATAAAAACAAAGCAGAGTAATCTATTGGACCCCGAAGACTGAATCCAAATTACTCTGGTCTCAACTTTGATGTAATTGTAACAAATATGAGACATCATTTCTCCAATACCTGTAAGGAAAAAGTTTCTCGAAAAGCCATAAGTTTCATTATGAGGATATTAATTTATTTTGTCGCAATTATTTTATACATTTTATATTAATAATTGTATTCTCCATATAAATAGATTCAATAAACCTTTTGAATTAAAAGAATCTATGATTTTCCCCTTTCAAAGCAAGTGGTAACGGCAGCGAAAATAAATATATTTTGGAGTAATTGATTAAAAAATGTTCCTCGACCCCTGCCTTAAGGAAACGACAGTCTGACTGTCAAGGGTGAGCGTCATCAGCACAGCAATTGCCCCTAGCATATTTACAGTAAACCAGAATTTATAATTTGAACTTAAATCTAAATGTCTTTACTAAACATGCTGGCAATAGAAATCTTGTTTGTGGCTATTTAGATATGATAAACGTCGGCAAATTAGCTATCATAAATGGCAAATTCATTCTTCAAAGATATTTTCTGGAATTCTTAAAACTAGTTTTAAAACCGTATTCCTAATTCTACCTCCCCCCCCCCGATTCTTCCTTTAAGTGGAAAATAGAACCAACTTCAATTAATAGAGAATTGGTTGCTATTTCTGGCAAATCAAGTAACTCTGTAGATACACCAGCTCCAGTTATGACGAGGCGTGTAATAATTTGGTACATTTTAGTTCTAGAGGTACCGGGGAAAGTAAGGTCGTCCTTGTCTTTTTTGTTATAGAATTATGATACCTATGGAGAGAGAGAGAGGGGGAAGAAAGAGGGGGAGAGAGAGAAAGGGGGACAGGGAGAGTGATGTAGGGAGAGATATGGAGAGAGAGAGAGAGACAGTCAGAGACAGACACACATACAGAGACAGACACACAGACAGTGACAGACAGAGACAAAGAGAGAGACGGAGAGAGAGAGAGAGAGAAGAGAAACAAAGAGAAGTAGAAGAATGAGAGACAAAGAGAGAAAGGCAAAGGAGAAAATCCAAATAAAATAGCCTCGATTTGATTTAAGGACTAGAAATGCTTCCTGCATCATTATTGAAAAACTAACGTCTTCAGGAATGACAGGAAACACAAGATGTCCCCCACCCTCCCCCGCCTCCACGGTCATTTCCTGACCTCCTCCCACACTCTCTCTTTTCCTTCCTCTCTAGGTACATATGTGTGTGTGTGTGTGTGTGTGTGTGTGTGTGTGTGTGTGTGTCTGTGTGTCTGTGTGTTTGTGCATCGAAGGTGATGCAAGAGACGTGAGCCTCCTTCCTGGTACTTATCAAACGAACTTCAAAATCAGGGATTTTTCCCTTTTTTACACGGTCTGAATTGTTCGCATTTTCTACTCTACCTACCTACCTACCTACCTACCTACCTACCTACCTGTCTATCTATGATATATATAGAGAGAGGCATATATAAAAGCATGTGTGTGTGTGTGTTTGTTTAAACCTCTTTATATAACTACAAGTATGTACGTGGCTAGCTACGTCTGAACTATTCTTGATTGAAAACTGTCTCCTACCAATTTATACCTACCTGCTTATCTATTGTAGCCAACTGCACACACGTCTTCACATCACAGCATATATGTCTCTTGTCTCTGTACAGTGTATACATACACACAGACACACGCACGCACACACATATAAATACATACATATATATATATAAATATACACACATATATACACATGTATATGTATATATATATAAATATATATATATACATACATACATACAAACACACACACATACATACATACATACATACATACATGTATATATATTTTTTAACAAAGCAAAATCGAGAAATATGTTGTAATCGCTAAAAAGAAGGGAGAGTTATCGCGAAATAGAACAAATAAATATTATCAAATTCCTTTGGTATAATACGAACTGAAACTAATATTAATTGCTCGAGCACAGAGCAGCCAAAATTGTCAAAGAATCTCTAAAAAATTATATTCGCCTTACAGGGAAATATCGATAATTTAGTGACGTGTGGAATGGTGGATTTTAAGAATGGGAATATTGTTATGATTGAGGAAGAAGATTGAAAATAGGGAAGAGTTTAATGCCGTCGGGGATAGATAAAATAGGGTCGTATTGAAGTGGAGTAATTAGCTCTAGTTGTAGTGGAGTACACACGCATACATATATAATACATGCAGCACACATACATACATACATACATTCATACATACATACATATATATATATATATATATATATATA
>NC_068987.1:1014072-1014956 GCF_001194135.2 Octopus bimaculoides
ATATATATATATATATATATAAGTTGATGCTCTAGCATGGTCGTAGTCAAATGACTGAAACAAAAGAAAAGAATAAGTAAAAGACTATATGTATATATGCATATGTATATTTATGTACACGCACACACACACACACACTCACACAAACGAAAGAAAAAAGTGGTTAGCGCATGTAGTAGGAGTTATATTATTGTTGAAACAACTTGACTCGGCTCCGTGAGATCTACTTTTGCAAGCCTCTATTATCTATCTATGTATCACATATACACACACATGCACACGCACACACAAACGCACACATACACGCATGCACACACACACACATGCACACCCACATACACATACACACACACACACACACACACATATATATATCCTGCAAGTTTACTTGTGATTGCTTAACGACATGTAACTAAAGTATTTTCCGCCTGATGAATAGCTAGCAGAGTACCCCTTGTTGAGTATTCATTCCTTCCGATGATCTTCTGGCTAGGAAACGTATGTAACCTGGATTTTAACCGCTCCACTCCCTCACTTTCCTAGTAATCCTTGTTGTTAACCATGACCTATTAAAAAAACTTGCAGCCAACTCGGATACGGAAGAAGCCTACAACCTCCGACGTCAATAAACTATAATTGAATTCCCAGTGGTTCGACCCATCTTTTTTCAGTCATGTGCTTAGATTAGTCGCTTTAATTGGATCCTATATTATTATTATTATATTTAAAAAAATATAATATATAATTACAGTTATTATAAAATGACTTATATGGCTGCTTTTCTCCGAAATTTAACAGCCTGTGAGATTGTTTACAAAATTTATAAATAAATAAATAAATAAATATACACATATATTAAATGTTTTCGTTAAATAAATAAATAT
>NC_068987.1:1015118-1022294 GCF_001194135.2 Octopus bimaculoides
TATATATATATAAGCGAGCTTTAGGTTAATTAAAACGTCACATATATCAATTTCTAAAAGTAAATTCACTGCAGTAGGAGAAAAAAAACAATTCTCTCTTATGGTATAACGGTGTAAAAACACCATATTCGTCCAGTGCTACCCACTGTCGGATTCTCAGACATGTTCCTAGCTCTTTAGGTGTTATCAATGAGAAATACCGATGAAAAGCAACTCTGGTCAGATATAATTAAAGCCGTAGCTTTCATTAAAACACGGTCAACATCATTGACTGAATAGTGCCATTAGACCGCCAGGGCAGATACAGCAGTAACGGCAGTAAAAAGTAGGTTCGTGACATATCTCCACAGCAACTGCTGTGATTTTGCCTTTAGAAGTTGAAATATATCACAAACATATTTCAACTAATACTTCAGTATTTCGTTTACCACAGTCTATCTAGGACTAAAATGTATTCCATCTTTTCGCTAAGACACTATAAGAGAAATTTGGCTGCTATTTCAAGCAACTCTAACGATGATGTACTGAAGAATTGCTCTACTGAAAGATGTTTTCTAAGAAAAGAAAAAAATTGTAATTCGTTCTTTAACAACACAAAAGAGAGAGTTGACATACTCATATTAACAGAGGTTATCCACGTAATTAGCAGACAAGAACTCCCTCAAGAAGTATCTAATTTGTTTGCTAATTATATAAATAATCTCTGCTAAAAGGGGTTTTACAGCAGAGAGTATATCATTACATGTGTGGGACCCTACGCTATGTATTTACTATGAGGATCGTCTACCGGAAATCTGCCATTCCCTCCGCCATTTTAGAGTGAAATAAAATAATTGGAAAAGACAAAAAAAGAGTGGAATGGGGCAGGTGAGGAATGAAATAGGCCTGAGTTGCTTAGGTGTAGTAATTGTAGTGGTAGTAGAGTATAGCAAAGTGAAAAGATGGTGGAGCTGATTGGTAAACGAAAGACAGTGCGAAGCTGATTATGAGTTAGGAAGCAGGGAAGATCAATTAAGGTAAACATTTCTTATTATGAACCGAGAAATAATTGATGAACACACCATGGTGGATTGAAAAGTAATAACTCCTTAATTACACTCTATCCCTTTCCCCACCGCACATGCACACACGCATATATGCATACATGTACATTCACATTGTATTTTCACTCACATGCTTCACACACATATACTAAACACACTTATACTCTAACATATATATATATACATTTGTGTGCGTGCGTGTGTGTGTTTGTATATAAACACACTGCTAGACACAAACGTAAGCGTACAACCACATATTCACAAACACATACATGCATACACATACTTGTTTTTATAGCAATACACATGATCTATATATGAGTGTGCGTGTGTATGTGTGTGTGTGAACATTCATAGAGAAACACATCAAGGCAGACACACGTACACGCAAACATACACATACACACGCACACGCACATATAACCACATATATATATATATATACACCTGCATACATTCACCGGCATATGCACTGTGACATAATTACATACATACTTATGTACTTATGTACATATGTACGTACATTCACACACACACACACACACACACACACACACACACACACACACACACACACAAAGAAACAAAATCACATAACCACACAAATACAAAATATACAGTCGTACATGCGCGATTTTACACATGCAAACACGTATGCGCATATAAACACATGTACATACACGCGCGGACATGCACGCACACACACACACACATACTGATTTGCCTGCATGCTCGTATACACACTTCGAACACATATAAACACAGCCACATATACTAACGTAAACACAGTTATACATACAATTGTTCTGTTCTACGCACAGTTACATGTGCTACGTTAGATATAAATACACACATACACAAACACACATACACGTATGCACACAAGTATACACACATACACACTAAATGGTGAGATGATCATACACCTCGCCTCTATGCACCATTTCTAATGAACGAACTAATAAGCAGTATCTTATCCGGCTAGAAATAACAACTAAATAATTTCGAAAATATCTAAACAATTGAAAGTGCTCATAGAAAAGACCCCCCTCTGGTAAGTGTCTTGGCCCTTCACTTCTTACACTCTAAGGGATCTGGAGTGGAGTTCAGGTCACCACTCCTCGGTCATCACTCCTGACACTTTTTACTCACTTGAGTATCGGAGACTTGTGCATTTAAACCGCTGGAGAGATGTCATCTTGGAATTCCTCTTCGTCGACTCAGCTTCTAAACCGATCCTTAAAGAATAAATCACTTCGGCAGTGGTTAAGACATTCATTTCGAAGTCTCTCTGCACTAAGTCTCCTTGCACTGCATGTTGGGCACTATTTGGCTCTCATAAACGTTATCTACCTATCTATTTACATTTAAAGCTGCCTGCTTGTCTGCCTGCCTGCCTGCCTGCCTGCCTGCCTGCCTGCCTACGTACGTACAAGTTGGATAACGGGTAGGCATTACTGGGAAGAGGCCATCTGCTTCTTGCTTATCGTTTTGGAAACTGAAGATGGTGTGAGTTTTTCCGGTCGTCCTAAAAGCTGCAATTAACAGTAAGTATGGAAAACGATCCCAATGGATCTGCTGTCATTGTTGCTGTTACGCTGATCCTCCTTTTCTTCATTTCTCGATTACTTCCACGGAGAAAGACCGCAGAAAGCCTTTGCTTTCACACTTGTAACTTCTAAGCCTTCTGACTTGTACCACTCTCCTATGCTCTTTCCTTCCAAAGTTTTAAAGTGGTACCCTTCCCATTCTGCAATCTTTCGGTGCGACCAGAACCTTTCTTTTAGCTCAGACTTCATTTGAGTAAACGTTGCTTGATATTTCAACTTTTACAGTCTGCCTGCAGTAGAAGAGTAAGAAGATGGTATTCAAAGGTCATGGTTGTTAGAAAGGGTCAAGATTGCTACCAGCGTCTCTGTGTCGGTCGTATTTCGTCCAGCCAGATACTGGACACCAATGTACAACACAGGTAAATGTAAAACTAACACGACGCTTTTTCCTAATCTCCTCATCATCTTTCAAAGCTCGATTTACCATCTCAGCAATTTCTTTTTTTCTCTTTACATTTTGCGGAAATCAGTTCTCTGCTGCAGAAATATGTTTCTGCAACTTATGAAGGGTTTTATGATACGATCATGCACCACAAGGCATTTCGTCCGTCACTCTGCCGCTGCCACTCTCCACCGGTCTTGTTTTAACTTTTCACACCAGAACGAGACGTTTGTTAAGTTTTCTGTGATGTTCGGGTCGTCATTAATGAAAATGTTGTTCTAATGATACGTTTCAATCAATGGGGCCTGAAGACGGAATTATGATTAAGAATTTCCTGCTAAAGGGATGTGTCATTTTGTTGGAAATGATAACGATAATGTGTGTGTGTGCGTGTGCGTGTGTGTGTGTGTGTGTGTGTGTGTGTGTGTGTGTGGAAGCTGATTAGCTCATTACTTGAAAATGTTAAAGTGAGTGAGATGGAGTAGAGCAGTTTGGTGGCTAATGTATGCACTCTCCACAGAAATGACTATGATGATTAATTAGAACGAGGTGAAAGGTGAAATTGATTAAGAAAGCTATATTAGAGAGGAAAAGTCTTTAAGGAAAGACAGGCAAATAATAAAAGAGACAATGACGTTGTTTACAGCACACTCACACGTTGGGTAATGGTTGATGGCTGTGGTGCCGGTGGTTGTGATGGTGGAAGGGTGATGTTGAAGATGGTGGTGAGAGGGAAGTGATGTGGTAACGGTGAGGTTGTCGGTGGTGTTTGAGGTAATGACGTCGGTGGCAGAGTCGCGCTTGGAGTCATTCTAACAGGCTTCATTACTAGAGTGTGTAGCAGCAGTGTTGCACTTGGTACTTTAGAATGTACACAGACACATAGATACATACACAGATACATTGATATATAGATACATGCATATATACGTACATATCAAAACTTTTCTGGATTTGTTATATTTAAATAAAAAATAATTCAACATCACCTCCTTTGAAATAGCCACCTGGTGTACTAATACACCGGTCCCAGCGTCCTTCTCACTTTTGGAATCCAGCCTGGAAGTCGTTTTCCGTAAGCGAGTCACGGATCTTCTGCATCTTGACAACGGTGTTAAAACGGCTCTCTTTGAGATGCCTGTTCATCTTTGGGGAAGAGACGGAAGTCTGCAGGTACTAAATCTGGTGAATACGACGGTATGTTGTTTTGGGCGAGAAACCTACGGGTGAAGGGTGCTCAGTGACAGGGTGCATTGTCGTTGTGAAGAATCCAATTCTTCGCACTCCACAGATCCGCAATCAAATGCTTCCAAATATCGCAGAAGAACTCTCGATTGACGGTCTGGCCCTAGGGAACGAGTAATCGATGCACAACACCGCGGATGTCGTAATAATGACGAGCATGCTGTTGATTCAGCTGCGGCTCTATCGTGCCATCTTCGGTCATGGGAGATGAAGGACTCTGCCATTGTGACGTGCCACCTCTCCTCACTGGTGATGAAACTCGACATGACGGATCGGTCACCAGCAGGGCGCTGACGGTTATCTTGACAAACATGAGCGCGATGTTCCTTCTGCTCAGTGATCAGCAGGTAGGGGACAAACTTGGCACTAACATGCCACATGTTCAGTTCGGAAGTTAGGATTGCCTGCACGGACCTATACGACAGACTAATCTCAGCAATGTCGTTGATTGTCACCGAAGGACCTCATGCAAAAGCTGTTGAATTCTCCCCATATTTTCGGGGTGGGGGTGGGGTGTGACGCTCATGGCAGGTCTTCCAGGTCGAACATCGTTTTCCAAGGACGTTCTCTCGCATTTGAAGAGCTCGTGCCACTTGAAACATTGCATAGAACCCATTGCCGCATCGCCGCGAGCTAGCCAAGACATGCTCTGTGTCTGTGTAGCAGACTTCCCAAGTTTAACGTAAAATTTCACGTGGGCTCTTTGTTCTAACTTCCTCTCCATGCCAAAATCACAGATTACAGCATAAACGCGATCACAAAGACACAGGTTTCACAACTTGGGAACGATGGTGCTGGGACAGTAAAGACAATAAACACAGTAGTTTTGTTGCAGGCTGTATGTAAACTAACATTTTTTGTATCTTCTAAAGATAGTGTTATGAGCCTGAAATATAAAAATATTAAAAAAAAATTTCTGCATTGTTGAAGCTTTCCATATTTCTCATTTCATTTATTTTTCTACTTCTATACTACAATGCTTCAAGCGAACTACAACACTCTTCAGATATAAATTATCTTCACTGTCGTTCAAGATTTTCCGTTAGTACATGATGGAGCGGAAAATATTGTACGGAGCATAATTCATTATACATTATATAGAATTGTTAGCTGTGACTTATTTCAACAGGGTTGACTGAATAGGATAAAGATGAAGGATTGTTTTCATAAATATAAAATCCGTACCTTAGATTAAAACTGCAGACTCTCTAATCCTACACGAAAACATTGAAATGAATGGCATTTCCCACTCATCTCACTAAACCCATTAGAATCCCTATGAAATAAGAATAGCAACGCAACACATCTGTCGGAATGAAATCAATCGATATCCCAACACGTCCGCCATATACCACTTACAGCCTCACATGAATCATATTTTTCGCATTTGCCGCCAAATAATACAACATCTGATTCTAACAGCACAAACACCGAAATAATCTCCTTAATCAGCAGACAACGCTCAAACACATGGCATAACAAATACAAAACACAGGCGCCTCCTAACGACCTGACCCAAAGCTATACAACACCTCGTCTGCAAAACCACCATCTTCTGTGATAATAGGAAAACTCAAAAAAGCCCGATCCTCTCAAATAATCCTTATGCAATAACATTGTATGACAGATATTGTAAATATCTCCACAAAAAATCTCATAACAACGCGAAACTCATTTAGCATACAACTGCAATTCTTAACATCAACACGACAATGCTGCACACATCACTAGAACCAGCGGATGCACATAGCGGTGCAATACAAACTCTCTGGGCACAGTTGGGGTCACCGTGACAGAAATAATGATAATAATAATAATAACAATAAGAACAACAACAACTACTACTACTACTAATACTACTACTACTACTACTACTACTACTACTACTACTACTACTACTACTACTACTACTAATAATAATAATAATAATAATAATAATAATAATATAAGTAATAATGGTGATAAAATAATGATTTCTGTTATTAGGCACAATGGTCGATGGCTTTGGGGACATTGCAAGTAAGAAAAACAAAAATAAAAAAAACCAAATCAGTGCGAGAGGTAGGAGAAAATTTACATGGAAACATAAAGAAATCAATAGTAATAAACCTAATAATAATAATAATAATGATACAGTAATAAGTAAATATATTTATAAGTGTGGTTCCATTTATTACCATGAGGCTGACGATTGAGTGGGGTTTCTTTCAGAGATGGAAGCGCGATGAGAACAACAAATGGAATAATAATAATAATAATAATAATAATAATAATAATAATAATAATAATAATAATAATAATAATCATAATAATAATAATACCAACAACGACAAAAGCGACGATAATAATAACTGATATGATAATAATATTAACACTGATAACAATAATAATAATAAACTTACTAATAATAGTAATAATAATAATAGTAATAATAATAGTAATAATGTGTTTCTTTATGTGCCTGAGAAGGGAAGGCGGAGGGAGTAGGGTATTGGTAAGAAAGAATAAATAAAATTTGTTTTTTCACACTTGTTTGTGAAAAATCCTATACAAAAGTATAGCCTCCCTCCCTCCCACCAACTTCTCTTTGCTCAGGAAATGGTATGTCTGGTAGGGCTGAGGAAGGGGTGGCTGGACTAAAATATAAAGATTAATGGAAAACATGTCCTGAATAGTCGAATAAGAAGCTCTCGCCAGATAATATACTCATGCGTGTGTGTAGACTTACATTCACGCACACACACCTATGTGTATGTATATAGATACAATTATATTGATATATAATATTCATAAATACACATGTATAACGTATGTATGCATCTGTGTGCATACATACGTATATATATATATATATGCGGTTCCTTATATATATATATATATATATATATATATATAT
>NC_068987.1:1022908-1029490 GCF_001194135.2 Octopus bimaculoides
ATGTTCAAGATTAGGAAAGAAAACAATCATATACAATAGAAAATATTGTCAAAGGTAATAATACAAAGAATAGATTTGGAGAAATATATATATATATATATATATATACAGAGAGAGAGAGAGAGAGAGAGAGAGAGAGAGAGAGAGTGGGTGATGTGTGGGGATGTGGGGGGTGTGTGATTTTGGGGGAGATAAAGATAGATGAAAGTAATAGAAAAATGATTGGACATGTGATAAAAGAAATAGAAGTGATATCATGATGGATATCTGTATAGACATATATCAAGGTTGGTAGCTTACGTTTATGACAGCCATGGACATGTACACAAACGCGCACGCGTACACTCACATATACATGCTTACACATGCTTACACACGCAAAAGTACGCCTACACACATACATACTTGAATGAACACACTCCTATATACAAACTTACACGCACATCTACATAGATTTCAGTCTACCCGTATTTTATTTGGAAACGCATCTAGACATTCATACACACATGCACACACACACACACACACACACATACACACACATATTTATATATGTATATTTATATAGAAATATGTGTATATATATATATATGTATTTATATATCCATATGTATATATATATATATATGTTTGCATATATACATATATATGTGTATATATATGTGTGTATATATATATATATATATGAATACATTGATATCAATATGTACAGGTATAAATATGTGTGTGTGTTTGTGCATGTAATCATGTATATTTAAATACAAATAAATATATACGTGCGCACGCGCCTATATGTATGCATGCAATCATTGTATGTTACATAATTCAATCTATGATGTCTATTACATTAGTGTATATATCCTATATTGCATCTGTCGCTGTTGTCTTCTGTAAAAGCCAATCACATTCGGATTGTTCAGATTCTTCCAAGATAACGTTTCAGAGACGCGTCTTTGAGTTGGACTTCATTTCTTCAGTGATTCCGGTTTGCATATAAGCCTTTTGGGAGATGCGTGGGTGCATATCAAAGCCTATTTTAACATCATGTATATATATATAAATAAATATGCGTGTGAGTGTGTGTGTTTGTATGTGTGTGTGTGTTTCTGTGTGCATGTGTGCATGCATGGTTTATCCTCCTATCCACTTTGGTATTATCTATAATGCAAATATAGATGTATATTTGTCTAGTTCTACGTACATGGCTTTGTTCCTTTGTTTACGGCTGTGAACAGATGCATCTTTTAGGAATGTCTGGTGTTTGATGAAACAGATGTATACAGATACCTATGCTTTTGCCTGCTTCTATATATACACACTCATTTCTACATACATTTTTTGTTGACGTTCTCATAGTTGCTTTATTATATTCAGTTTATTATTTTTTTTAAGTTCTGTCTTTAGGATTTTTTGCGGGTTCCAAATTTTTTTCTCTATACCGATATCTTTCCAGTGAGAACATGTCTGTGTATACATATATCTAATTCTATCTATCTATCTATCTATCTATCTATCTATCTATCTATCTATCTATCTATCTATCTATCTATCTATAAAGAGTGAGAGAGAGATAGATATACATACGTATGTATTCTGTAAATGTATAAATATATATGTATATACATATGTTTAAATATGTAAGTATGTATACATACATATATGTATACATATGTATATATCTATGCATGCACACATCACGCACGCACCCACACGTATGTATGTATGTATGTGTGTGTGTATAAATATATATATATATATATATATATATATATATATCGTCATCTGTGTTCCATAATAAATACATATATACATATATAAACACATATATGTGCTATGTTTGATACTGTTGTTTTCGTTTGAGATAAAATCCCTTCATAAACTTGTGTAAAAAATGCAGTGTATCTCCATCGGAGCGCGGGGAACATCGTTGCAGCCGTGACACACAAGAGCAATTGGTATGATCTAAACTGAGGCTTGGAATTAAGTTTAATGCTTTTTCATTTGTAATCGCCGCCATTTCCTACAACACCGAAAGCTCCCGAAACAGCACAGAATGTATAATTCACTATTTGAAAGCACGAATTTTTTTCTTGCTTTGTTGTCTGCACTGAGAAGCTCCAGTTGAGGAGAGGCATGCCTGTTGTTCTTGTGATTTAAATCTGGCTCGATGATCATATGCTTCCGACATATGTTGGGTCTTTAACACAACGTCAAAAGCAACATCATGCCTTTAAACGGTGTATATACATTTAGTATGACATCCTGTTTCAAATGCGCCTATCAATGCATACATTCATAAATAAATCCATGTGCATATATGAAAACCAAAATCGACCTCGGCAGAATTTGAACTTAGAACATGAAGATGGACAAAATGCCGCTAAGCATTTTCCCTGGCGTGTAAAATAAAATATATATTAACTGAAGTTTGGTATTACAGTTTTTTTATGATTTCATTAAATACCTAGACCTGTTGACGCTTCTACTCAACAACGAAACGTGGACTTTACTGAACTTGTCAAAGAAGTTGCGGACGATTTACAAAGTAAATGTAAACGATTGTGCACTAATTTGTGTTAGAAAACAGAAATGATAACGGAAAAATTCCAAAGAGATACCATAAGCGGGGAAAATCGTTATTTAGGTTAAAGTTTATATATTTCATGTATGCAAAACCCATTAAATAAAATCTAAAGAGAAATAATTACTTAATGGAGGTAAAAACTTTGTGAGAAAGAGATTTTCGTCAATGAATAGAAGAAGTACGTGAGGCAACTCGTCACACGTTTTGTTTTATCTCAGCGAAATATCAACAAGTCTGTATTCTCTAATGTATTGTATTAGTAAATACAAAGACTATACATTAGTTGGGGAGGGGTTGGTGGTGAAAATGAAGTTGCTGGTAGAATCCCACAGATAACGTATCTTCGTTATTCAGACTATTAAACAGCTAAGTGTCCTCTGCTTACACATTTCACCATTTTCTGCTGTGTTACGGTAATAAGATTGTAACTTGACATTAGCTTGATGCAGTGCAACAGCAGCATAATGGAACGGTGACGGTGACTTCACATCAAAGTGACATTAACTTCACATTGACGTGAAAATATCTTAATGTCAAGGTGACGGTAATTTGACAGTAACGTGACAGTGACTTTGTGACAGTTTGACGTGACAACAACGTAGCGTAACGTGACACGAACAATAAGGTGTCGGGGACGTGTTAGCAACGTGACAATAACGTCACACAGATAGTCGACACTCGACGCCAAATATCAGCTACGAGCTGCGATGTTTACTCGCGTTCATTAAAGAAGAGATAACTGTAATGATAGATGAGAAAATTCTCTGACAAGAGAAACAGCTGCAAGGTGAACAAGACGAAGTAATATGTGACTTATTGACTCAGGTGTTTTACTGGGGAATCCTTAATCAAATATCGTTGCTTCACGTTGTTATCACTGACAGCTATTTACTGACAAACGCCGAACGCTTTTACTTTCGCTGTTGCTTCATTGAAAATGAATTAACATTTTCACAACTGACTTAGTTAATGTGTTTCTTACATTAGCCGACTCTTCTAATAATAATACTTCCACTACGCTACACTTCACTACTTTATACTTCACTACATTATAATAAACTATATAACACATCCTTCTCTATCACACACTCACTCACTCATTCTTTCCTTTCTTTATTTTTACTTTCTTTCTTTCATTTTTCTTTCCATCCTTCTTTTCCTTTCTCATACACGCACACACATACACACACACAGTATCCTCTGATGGTTGCTATTGCTGAAACTTAGTCATAAGAACACGTGATCTGGCAGAATCGTTCGCACGCCGGGGAAAAATGCTTAGCGACATCTCATCCATCTTTACGTTCTGAGTTCAAATTCCACCGGAGTCGACTTTAGCTTTCATCCTTTCGGGGTCGGTAAAATAAATACCAATTGAGTACTGGGGTCGATGTAATCGATTGTACCCCTCAAATTATATCGTAGCTTCGAGATCTCAATAATATGTTTCTTTATTTTTAGAATGACATTGTAGTATAGGAGTGAGAGGCCAGATCTGGTTGATTCCAACAAAATACAGGTAGAATATTTGGGTCGCATAAACAATTGGTGGAATCGTTTGAACAGTGGTCGAATCCCGGTAGAGCCAATTTTCATTTTTATGCTTCTGAAGTGAATAAAAACAATTACAGATGGATTCCGGTTTCAATCGAAATAATTGATTCCCACCCGTATACCGAATGTGTGATGGGGTAGAATTATTGTTACGTATTAACATGGTAGTTTTGTGGGACTCAATAGAATTGAAGATCACCTACTCCAGTACAGAACGGGTATATATTTGCATGATCGGTGTCAGACACTTTATTGCTATCACCACTTATGACAATATTTCTGTTAATCCTAGATTGCTTCTGATGATAGCTCAGTCTACTTGACTCTCTCATACCCACATACTGCAAGATTATAACGTGCTACTTTACTTCCATGTGCCTACATATTCCAACTACTTATATACATATACCACCGCGTGTGTATGTATTACTGCTGCAGTATTTGGTCTTTGGTTATCTCTAATTAAACAACACCGGAAAAACAAAGCATTTCTGGCATCATCCCACTACCTTATATTCTGCCACCCGTGGCAAGATATTTCAGTAAACGTAGAGTGGGTGAATGGGTCTCCGTCTATAAAAGGTATTTATATTAGTACATATGATATATGTGACTACGTATAAAACAAGCACGTACTCACATACACACGCGTGTATGTGTCTGTGTGTGTATTTCTATCCACCCCTAGAGGCGGTCACATTGACATCCTCCTACACAGACATGTGACAACATTACTATGCATAACACCAGAAGCCTCTAACTCTCCCCTCCATTCGCCCCCACCTAACTCTCGCCTTCTCTCTCTCTTTCTCTCTCTCTCTCTCAGTCACCCTCTCTCTTTCTATCTTTAACAGATACGTACATACACACATATATTATTACGTTGTAGTGCTTATAATGCACACATTTATATATTAATGAATTTTTCTGCCTACCAGCAAATTAATTTACTTGTATTTAATTGTTTAAATACCTCAAATTCCTCTGAGGGAGACAGAACTCAATAACACTTCTTCACCGCGCCATTATCTATACCCAACATACCATTCTACACGGTAATTAAAAAATTAATAATCATAATATTGATTTCTAACATCGGCACAATACCAAACATTTTCGGGGAGGTGCCAATCGATTGTTTTGACATCAGTACTTGATTGCTGCATCGAGTCAAAGAGTCTACAAAATTGAAGAGTAAAGCCGACTTCAGCGGGAATTGAACTTTGGGCATAAGCAGACGTAACTAAATATTCAGCGCAATTTGTCCACCACACTATTCGCATCCTACTTGCTCTCTATAAGTGTACATTCCACCCAACCACACACACACACACACACACACACACACACCCACCCACCCACATACACACACATATATATGATCTATATATATGGAGGCGCAATGGCCCAGTGGTTAGGGCAGCGGACTCGCTGTCATAGGATCGCGGTTTCGATTCCCAGACCGGGCGTTGTGAGTGTTTATTGAGCGCAAACACCTAAAGCTCCACGAAGCTCCGGCAGGGGATGGTGGCGAACCCTGCTATACTCTTCCACCACAACTTTCTCTCACTCTTTCTTCCTGTTTCGGTTGTGCCTGTAATTCAAAGGGTCAGCCTTGTCACACTGTGTCACGCTGAATATCCCCGTATTCTGCGTGTTGCTCGAAAGTTTAGTTTGCAATGCTTGCAGTCACGTAAGCTTGTGAAGGGCAGAGCTCATTAGCCACCAACGGAGCCGCAAATGCAAAATATAAAGTCAGACCTAGAGCGCACAATGGTCTTCCTTGGTCACGAGTGGACGGTCATCATGTATGTATATACGCCTGTGAACCTGTTTGTTGCTGTTGTATTTTGTGAAAATGATTGAACTGTGTGGTGTGGAATATTTGTCTTAGAGTAGCACTACCACAAATTATGGAGCTGTAGTGGTAGTTGTGAAGGAGACGGTGGTGAGGAGGGTGACACATATCGAAGTGACGTCATTGTTGTGAGATGTAGGAGTGGTAGTAATGAGAGTGGCGGTAGGAGCTGGGATTATATTGAATATACTATTTACCGTAGTGGTGAGGGTAGGATGTTGTGCATTATGGAAACAGATGCAGAGAGGATAATGGTGGCGGATTTTGTACTGCTTCCGGTGTAGTTGGAGACGATGTTGGCGGTGGTGGTGGTGGTGGTGGTCACGGTATTGTATGAAAGGGTAATAATGGTAGTACATGTTATGGTGGTAGAGATTGTGATGGTGATGGTCTTAATAACTTGAGGACGGTGGTGTTGGTGGTAGTTCATGCAGACGAGTGATGTATTGAAAGTGATTGCTCGAACTGAGCGAAATCAACTATTTGCGCGCGCGCACACACACGCACGCACGCACGCACACGCAAGTAATCACAAATGTGTATATATGTGTATATATGTGTATATGTATATATATATATATATATA
>NC_068987.1:1032170-1039525 GCF_001194135.2 Octopus bimaculoides
ATTTATATACATGTCTGAATGTATGTATATATATATATATATATATATATATATATATATATAATCCTCTTTATTTTGCACTAGTTTGGCTAAACTAATTTGGTCCTTAAAAACCAATAATAAAAAAAATTAAAATTACCTGGGAAGTAATTAGTAGAGTCAATCCATGTAGTAGAGGAAGCAAATGGTTGAATTGTGTGCGGAAGAAATTTTCCAAATTCTTACATCAAAATTCAAATTAGGAAACCATAGACACGAGACGTTGTATTCTTCACGCTAAACACATGTTTCATATATCTGTAGAATATATAATATTAGAAGTAGAACTAGAATCCAGTCAACAATAGCAAATCGAGACGGTAATTTAATATAAAAACTCCTACATTAATTACTCCTATTCTAAAGATTACAGAACAATTTGCGAATATAATTAACAATATCCTTAAATTTAGAAAAATTTAATTATAAAATTACCAAATTAAGTAATAGACTTATAGCTTATTACTTACTATAATAATAAGAGTTGTAGAGGTAGGAATACTAGGAAGAGGTATGATAATAACAGTAAAAAACATATTTAAGCTAACCTGATTCTAAGGATTAATTCTTGCACTCACCATTTGAGAATGGTCTTTGTCTGAAAACCGCTTAAAATTCCTTGGATAGCCAGTCAATTTGTTTTTCACTCGTTGAGTTGAAAAGATTACGATCTAGGCGATTTTCGGAACAATAACAACACCACGTGTATATCGGCTGGACTTGTATTTAAATTAGATTCTATCTGAACAATGCAGCTGTCACCACCCGGAGAAAGCGGCATGTAACAATAAATGCACATAATGATGCAAATTTTGCAGTTTGCATTAGCTGCTCCAGAAATATGTCTGGGTGCCAATGTTAATAAACGCACGCACTGGTTCAATATCACTTCTTTATTGTTATTCAACTGGTTAAACATCTGAGCAACTAACTAATTGATCATTTGTGTAATGTGTTCGTTAAAAATCCACCGCCTTTTTTGTTTAAACAACATATACAGACGATCAACTGGTTAGTTGGTTAACCGACTGTTTAACAATAAAGAAGGGATATTGATCCAGTGCGTGTGTTTCTTATTACTGGCTTAATGACCTTCCCAAGACACAATACGTATAGATAACGTTATTGATGTGTGTGTATATATATATATATATATATATATGGGTGGGGGGAAATAACGTGTGGTGTGATATACAATATATATAATGATGTAGGTAGTGATTTCTAATGTACTTATACTGCTTTTTATCATTCAAGTTATTAGTACATTAGTTTCACTAATAAATGCTATAATGTATTAAAGGAAATTTATTTCTGAGGGTAAAACGTAGTGGTGCTAAATGTTAGTTGTCTAATATAACATTTGAATCTGTAACATAACTATATTATTGTTGTTTCCAAATATAAAATTAAATTTTCATGGGGTTATGTTAGTGTGAAGGGGATAAAAGATCAGATTTATGCTAGAGAGGTGGTGGCAGGGAAATAGAATTACTGAAGCTAAAGGTGAAACGAGTGAGTGACCTTATGTTATGTTTACATGTCTATTGTGAGATCGATATAAAATATTGATTTTAGTTTATTACTACTTATTGGATTATTTCTCTATGGCGAAAATAATAAATTGTTCAATGTTTATAGTGTTTCACTGTAGAGAAGAATGAACTTCGTGGGTGTCGTTTGGTGAGAAAGGGAAGCATTGCTGGAAATGTGGTTAGTCAGTAATTTAATATTCCAACTGGCTGACAATAAATTATTAAATATGCAAATTGGTCGATCCAGTTCACTTTAGGCCCTGATAACAGCGGGTTTACAAGCAGCATTTTCCAGGTTGGTTCAGGAAGGAGCACAGCTGCTCACCAAATTCCAAACAGTGTTCGTTTGTGCAGCATACATAGTTCTGGTTTCCTTTTCTGCCCACAAACACCATTGTATATATATATATACATATACATGTGTGGGTGTGTAGGTGTAATGGTCCAGTGATTAAGGTAGTGGACTCGCAGTTTCGATTCCCAGACCGGGCGTCGTGAGTGTTTATTGAGCGAAAACACCTGAGGCTCCGGCAGTACTTTTTCACCACAACTTTCTCTCACCCTTTCGTTCTGTTTCTGTTGTACCTGTATTACAAAGGGCCAACATTGTCACACTCTGTGTCACGCTGAATCTGAGAACTACTTTAAGGGTACACGTGTCTGTGGAATACTTAGACACTCGTACGTCAATTTCACGAGCATGCGTGCTTGAACACGTGTTTATTTCTAAGTGCTTATGCGTGTGCTCTTGTAACGGGACTTATTTATATCGTTTGATTATATTCAGCTTTTGTGAAGTCTTTCTTGGAAGCGGTGGAATTTTTCTTGTGTTCTAAATGGATTTGGGATTCAAAATATTACAAAAAGTTAGTTGATGGTTCGAGTGAGTTGTGATTTCTGTTTTATTGTATCAAGTCACAACGTGACACACTTCTGTAATATTGTTAAACAAAATACTGATGAAGCATATAGTTAACTGTACAATGGAAAGGAGTTTGTAGATTGCTATGACTAAATTTGTCGGTGAAATGGGTTTTATTCAATAAAACATTCTTCTAAGTGAAATAAACGTCAGAGATGCTTTGCTCCACACAGAAACTGTAGGAGCAGCGCAGAGGTTTTTTCAAGCTCTTGTAAGTCCATTCCAATGCTAGAGACCTTTTTGTATCGTCAGCAGATACCTCAGGGTCACAAGCATTTCGTTCCTTAGGTTGTAAGCTTCACCTGCGTGGGGCAGCGAGGACTGAGCAAGTTTTCACCTGTAGAAGGCTGCCACTTGCAGTCTCTTATCAACGACAGCCATCTTGAGCTAATTTCAGCTGCCGTGATGGCTTTCTTCAGCTGTTTTAATACAATAATGTTTTATTGTATGTTATACAATATAAGTATACAGCGCGAGTAGAGTTTTGATTTATAAGACATACACGTCAGAAGTGCAAGAATAATTCTATCATTACACAAAGGTGATATAATCGTACGTTATCTACTTTAAAATTATGATAAAATATAAACAAGAATGAAGTATTTGATTAGTTGGCAGTTTAATACCATAGTAAAATAAGAGATAAGTGAAGGAGAGTTTTATCAGTACAGCAAGGTGTTACGTTGGATATCAAATATAAATTGTTGAATTATAGAGTAAGATATTTATAGGAAATGTTATAATTAGTTGGCACTTGTAGGTGTTAAGTAATTTGTGTTGTATTATATTTCTACATGTTAGGTTAGATTAAAGATTTTAAATATCGAAATGTTTTATAAGTTCTATGAGGACAAGATGAAATGGGATTTGAGTTCAGATCAGATCAAGAGAATTATTTTCGCCAAGATGATTTTCAGACTCTCCGTCGTAGGTCATTGCATAATTTTATTGCTATAATGAGACTTGATGGATGAGAAACCTTATCGTTTTTTTTATTGTAGCTGCTATTTAGATTCCAGATGATGTTAGAACGAGTCGTTTCTTCTATTTTCTATACGAAACATGCAGGTATGATGCTTATATGCAATATGAAAGGCACTTACTGTAAGGCCAATGCATGACATCAATAGATAGTTTCTCTATTAGTTCTTTCTAACAAGTTTCACCTCAAGAGCTGCGACCATGCTGTGCAATAGTTTAAAATTACATTTAAAGTCTAATTTTCAGTAATACAAGCGGTATTTATAGAATTAAAGTTAGTCTTACCTGAATTTATTCTATCATGGTTAGTCGCTGAATAGTGCAACCAATCACTAAACGATGATGGGACTATCATAAAAGGGATTTGTGTCAGTTCGTAGTGTGTACCTTTCCGGTTTATGTCCCTGATGAGGAGCTAACTATTCCGAAACGCATGCATCTCATAGTTTAGTTACGTAATGCTGTGAGCTGACACACTCTATTTACACTTATTTGTCTTCAGCAAGAAATTTTCTCCCTGACAAAATACAGTGAAAGGCTTTCTTCTGGGTTCCAATATGCCTCAAGCATATTTGAACCAGTAACAAGTTTATATCTAACATTTTGATTATAAGCAAAACTGTGCTTATGATATTTAAAGGTGAAATAAGATGTTCTACTTACAATTAATTCGGATCCATCAACAATTTCTATATCAACGTCTATGTTTACTTGAGTGTTGACGTCATTCAAGATATGCAAATTTGTAGTTATTTTGAAGGAATTAGTTATAGAATTAGATCGACCTTCGTGATAGATAAGTTTATCGATTTCATATGACTTTTTAGTTTAATCTGATTGAATGAATATCTTATTACTGTTTTTTCACCTTTTGTATTTTGGATTTGAATTTTTCCTGGAAGCCATTTGTGTTTTTTGTAACTTTTATATTTTTGATTATCATTAAGATATCGTCTGTAGAATGTCTGAGAAGTTTGTTTTGAGCGGGAGAATTTATTAGGCTTAAAGACATATATAAGATTATCTTTAATGACTGCTGCATTTATTTCTTATTCTTTCTCATAGTAAGAATTCTCACGTTTCAGAAACTGGTCGGTTTTCTATGGGAATTTCTTGAAGGATTTTCGTCTTGAAGTGAATCCATGTGTTTTTAAATGTTACATTTCCTGGTTGTTGCTGGATGTTTCAGATTAAAAAAAAAAAACTACAAATAACAAACGAGAAATCTTTCAACATATTCATACGAGCTTACATTCATATATATTAGTATATACAATGTTATACTTATGCTATGTATTTACACATACAGATATATACACACACACACGCACGCACACATACACACACACACACGTGTATGCGCGCGCGTGTGTGTGTGTATGTATGTAATGTTCGTCTGTCATTGACCAAGGATATCACATGGGCGAAGAGGATGATTACGATGCGTGCAGATCTGGCCAACCCGGCCGATGTGTGCTCGGAAGGTTCTGCTACGGGTCGGGAACTGGTCGTCTGCTGAGAATGAAGGCTCTGGAGTTCCCAGCTCATGTCTTCCTTCTGCTTCTTCTATCTTATTCTGTTCATAGGAGGCGGCACCTCTGTTATTGCATCTACGACAGGCAGGGCGGTCCTATCGTTGTATTTCCCAAGGATTGGGGTTGAATTGAAAGTGCTTCAGTGAAGCAAGACGTGTATCGTTGAAGCACTTTTCTCTGCAACCTGTCAGCGCTTGCTTTCTGCCAATTGACTGCAAAACATTCTTTTTGCTAGACATGTGTCAAGCGCTCAAACAAAGTAACCTGCCCTCTGACCGGCGCTCTCCTCACATTGTACATTTACGCTTGATACGTAATATAATGTATCGTATATGTCGTTTAGAGCAGATTTTTCTACAGTAAGATGTAGCTTGTTTTCCATGTTTTACAATTATGCACATACAAAATCCATTTCCCGAAAACTCAAGGTGATGTTCCAACATTACAATATGAAATCAGTCTCGATCTAAACCAAAACATAAAATTCCAATATTTACCAATTGATCGCTTCTTTTAAAATTCATTTTAATATAACAAATTTATTGATCAAGTTTAAACTTGTGAAAAATATCAAATAACTCCTTTAAAAATTTATTTGAAAGTAATTGCAAATTGAAAGCTCATTTTAGTACATACGTATATATGTGTGTGTGTTCATACATATATATGCACACACACAAAGACACACTCACACACACACACACACACACACACATATATATATATATATATATACATACACGCACATATACTCACAAACACACACACACACACATTTATATTTAGAAGATTGTTTGTTATGGCCGGTCAGAGAATAATCATTAATTTTGCTCATATACAGTGCTTACCTGTATAGGCGACTCGTCAGGCTCAAATGGCCGGAGGCATATAACTTCTCTACAACTGGAGGGAGGAAAAAGTGTCAAGGTCAGTTAATTTTATAAACAAAAGTTCCTGGAACGAAACTTTTTGTACAGACTTATTGGTGCAAATTCTACTGGTTCCGACTTAGGGGAGGTGAATTTATCCCCGTTACAGCAGTTTCAGCCGTGTCAATAACGACTACTTTGGAAATTGGTAACAATTTCCTAGTCTGCAAATAGAGAATTCCAAGTTTGCAAAATGGATTTTATCTGATGAGGGTATTGACTAAGCACCTCGTTGTTTGAGTTTAAAAAGACACCCGGATCAAGTGAGTTTTTCAGGATCCTTACCCTTTCGGCCAAGCAAAGCTTACATCATTTGCTCATGTCGAGATATGGCTCCGGTTGTTCTAGAAGGGTCCATTAGATAATGCATGGCGCATTTTCCTCTTTTAAACGCCATACATAGCTGATCAGGGACGTGATGTTCCGCCTCGCTGGTATTCTAAAATAGGGTCTGTGGTTACTCAGACGCTGTTGAACAAACCACCTGTGGAAACAATATATTTTTTTGTCTGTGCTCTTGTGCTAGTGGTTTTAAACTCCGAGGCTGAAGTGGTGACCGGACCTGGAGGTCACAACGGCAGTGTTGGCAGCAAAAGCGGAAAGGACAGCGACAATGCATCCAGCAACAACAACGGCGACAGCAATTACAATAGTGACGGCGACGGCAGTCACATAAGCAGCAGAGGTAGCCACTGCCGCTTACGTGCACCTCCAGCTCTACTATAACATTGGCACTCCGTTTGTTTACGGCGACGTCTGTTCCAGTTGATCCGACCAACCAGAAAGCCTACTGCAGAAATTTACCGGAAAGTTACTGAGCAATCTACAGGCACGCGTGTCATAATGTATGCATATATGTAGCACATCCACACACTTGCACATACACACAAGCACACGTCAAGATCACCAGCCCTTTTCCACATGCACATACATACTCTCTTATACACACGCACTCCCACCTTCTTCCTAGCTCTCCTGTGTGACCCCTCTGTTAGGAATTCGCCATGATAGATCGCTAGCCACTACATATTCTTTTTTCTCCTTGTTTCTTTCAGTGTTCCTTTCTGTGGAAGGGCATAGGTTCGAAACGTTAAAGACTTTTTCACTTCTCGAGCGTTAAACTAATACATCTGTTTGTTTTCTACACCACCTGTCTTCGTCTTGTTTTATTTTTATTTTTGTGTGAATTCTCTACACATATATATCTATTTATACAGACATATGCCGAAAAAGCTACACTGCTGTTGAGGTGACACTTCTTTTTAAAGATTACGATTGAGTTATAATACAACTCTATGCACTTTATACTCTTGAGTATTAAGTTCGCTTGTTTAATTGTTTGCTCTAACGAGGAAAAAAAATAGACGCATCCTTTCCCACAGCCAGCCGTACCTCACACACACACACACACCCA
>NC_068987.1:1039574-1040602 GCF_001194135.2 Octopus bimaculoides
ATATATATATATCGTATATAAAATATATATGTATATTTAAAGCGAATGTTTTTAGACGTATCTATATGAATATATATAGCATATGTGTATATATGTGTGTACGAGTGTGTGTGTGTGTGTGTGTTTGTGTGATTCTACATACATATAGTGAGATATGTTTGTATATGCATGCATATATTTATGTATATATATATATATGCATACATTTATGCATCTATACGCAGTTCTTACCGTACACATCCACTATGATCCTCTCACGGTATTTATGTATATGCGCATGCGCGTATGATAAGACGTAGTGTGTCGCAGTATTTTTATTTTTTTGTTCGTATTCCAGTTTCTGGCTCTTACGCTCTTCTAGTGATAACTGAAGGCCTGAGAGATATAATCTGTTATTGACGTCTTAGCAAACCGGATAAATCCACTTGGATAAGCATAGAACACTTCGACGAGATAGCATTGCCCTCAGCACAGACCGGGCGTCAGTTATCGCCTGCTAATTCCACTGTTTGCAGACGACTTTATGGTCAAACGTATTTCGTAAGAGCAATGAAAGGTGAGGGAGGAAAACCTCACTTAAGCCGCAACACGGCGATCCAGAGCATCGCTAGCTTTTATATCGCTTTACGTAATCCCTGTAGTTTTACTGTATCAATTTCAGACGTTACATAAACCAGTAACTCTATTAACACAAATCATATATATATATATATATGTAGACACACACAGACACAAACACACACGCGTCATAACCACTCATTCATAGATATATACACAAACTGACAAATAAAGATATGCATACATATACTTACATTCATATATACATACATATATCTATATCTATATACACACACACACACACACACACACACACACACACACACACACACATGTATATATATATTATGAAAGACATGCACATGCATAATTTTGACAAATAAAACATTTAAAAATATATTAATGCGCAGTTATGTGTGTCTACAGTTATATATATATATATATATATATATATATATATATATATATAT
>NC_068987.1:1040612-1040902 GCF_001194135.2 Octopus bimaculoides
TATATATATATATATATATATATGTATAAATTCTAGTATGGCAAGGAAAAGTTCAACATGTTCGTGGTTAATGTGTCTGTCTGTGCGCGCGCGCGCGTGTGTGTGTGTCTATGTGTACGTGTGTCTGTGCGTAGACTGTGTGTCTGTATGTACGTATTTTCACACTCATAAGTAGTATCTATCCCCACTTCTCCATTAACACACAAACACACACATACATTCAAATACTCATGCATATGTATATACATTCATGTATATGTATGTATATATATATATATATATATATATAT
>NC_068987.1:1041595-1044475 GCF_001194135.2 Octopus bimaculoides
ATATATATATATATAAAAGTCGTGGTTTTGTGGTAAGAAGCTTGCTTCCCATCAACATCGATGCAGTTTCAGTCCCATTGCGTAGCACTTCGGGTGAGTTTTCTACTATAAACTGAGGCTGACGCAATCTTTTTGAGTTTGTTTGGTAGACGGAAACTAATAGAAGCCCGTCGTATATATGTTTATGTATATGTGTATGTGTGTGGCTTTGTATCTGTGTTTGCCTCCCGCCACCGCTTGAAAACCGGTGTTGGCATGTTTACGTCCCCGTAACTTCGCGGATTGGCGAAGAGGCTGATTGAAAAAGTTCCGGGCTCTTATACGATATGTACTCTTATACACACACACACACACACACACACATATATATATATGTATATCTATTTTTTTTTTCTTTCCCTGTTTTTAGTCATTAGACTGCGGTCATGCTGACGCACCGCCTTCCAGCATTTTTATCTTATAAAATCCGAAAACAATTTTGACTCAATCTGGTATATTTGAAGAATGATTTTCTTAAAATAAGACGATTAGCTAAATGTAAAACCTTAGGAAAAGATAAGAACATAAGCCTTTTGGAAGGAAGTATACTTTAAGCGCTTTCGTTAAGTTTTTCAGACACACGTGTAATGGGTAAGTCCGTATAGAGGAAGTTGTGTTTACAATGCTGACCATTCTCGCTTCACTTTCAAATTTACAATTCTTATTTTGTATTTATCTTTTCCCTTTGGTAGTTGATGTTGATCACTTTTACTTTTTCATTCATTTTGAAAATAACAAATAGTTTGAATTGCTATTGTTCTTTTTTCACACTATATGAAGCTTTCTAAATCATGGATCTTTCATTTGGTGTTTATGTGCTCTAAAGCGATCTATTAATTGGGATCCAGAATGGCCGATATAATCCTCATTGAGTTGTGATCCTGTGATACAGCAAATGAGATTTTTGCATTTCCTTCCCAATCTTGAATCTTCTGTTTCTTCCCTTACGAATTATTTAACACGTAAACCCTTTCATTGGCTTGAATCTGTTTCTGCTACAAGTATCCATGCCACTAGATTTAAGTACCAGTGAGACATTTCACTGCTGTAAGTGATTACATAACTTCTTATCTATTGTTATTCATGTAACAGATGATATTACACTCCGTGTTAACATACTGCTTCATAAAAGATTACGGATCGGGGAACGTTCCACTGTTCAAATATCCACGTTGCTGGCGGGTATTAATATTCTGAAGTATATCTATATTGAATTCCAACAGCTGAATATTGTACCGTATCGCTAAACAAACTCATAAAATATATGTATCGATGTACATATTTATTAAATTTTACAAGTAAAATGTTGGTAGTGACTTCAAAGTTAATAAACATGTACTCTACTTAAAAAGCATTGAGTAACTCTTCTCTTCTGTTTAATGTTAAATTGTTTTTATATTTAACTTCACAGAAAATAACCCAATAGATATATATATGTGTGTGTGTGTGTGTGTGTGTGTAAGTGTGTGACTATAGATGAACACATACACACACGCACACATATGTATATATGTGTGCATGTATGATTATAGATGAACATATATTTATATATACACGCACATATATATACACGCGAACACACATGTATACATATACATATATATACATACATATATACATGCCTATGTCTACGTGTGCGCGTGCTTGTGTCTACTCCACATGTGTGTCATAGCAAGGAAGATTGCAATCCAATGGATTGAAGAATATTATTTTATATGTAATAAAACTATCCGTATGCATTCATATATTATTTATAAGAAAAGTATTCATATATCTTATAGCAGAGAGTGGTTTCATCTCAACTAGTTTCATCAGGGAGAACATTGCGGTGACGAGAGATGAATTAAAAATTCATTTAAACGAAATATATTCTGGACACAAAACATGTTTTATTTCATAAAACTTTTCTCTATTTTTCACATGACTCTCATGACAGGAAACTGTTTTTTAGTGAAACATATTTCGTAGAGTCTATGACAATCGATTTGAATAATAATAATAATAATAATAATAATAATAATAATAATAATAATAATAATAATAATAATAATAATAATAATAACAATAATAATAATGATAATAATAATAATAATAATAATAATAATAATAATAATAATAATAATAATAATAACAAGAAGAAGAAGAAGAAGAAGAAGAAGAAGAAGAAGAAGAAGAAGAAGAAGAAGAAGAAGATGAAAGAATATATATGATAATCGACATTGCTTGCCCCGGTGACAACAAGATCAACGTGAAAGAATAAAGAATAACCAACTAAGACGATTTGAAGTGGGAAATAAGAACGTTGTGGCCAATGAATAGAGTAGACGTAGTACCAATAGTAATTGGTGCACTTAGAAGTATCAGCACTCGGCTACCAGCTGGGCTGAAAAAGATTGGTACAGATGTAAAGGCAGAACACCTACTAAAATCAGCATTGCTTGGAATTGCAAGAATTCTTCGTAAGGTTCTTGAAGCATGACCAGTAAACAAATGTCACCTTAGTCTGCTGACTGTGGACAGCTGATACTTTCCATCATACCCAGCAAAATAAGTTGTGAGTTTTCATATAATAATAATAATGAAAACGAACTAGAAAATTTCTTAGAAACAAAAAGTGGAAACAAAAAGTGGAAGACACTTAATGAAGCAACACGAGAAAAAGAAAAGTTTTTTCTCTAAAGACAAGGAGACGACAAAATACAAAACAGGAGCAAACTACAGTGATACACTGACCTCAGATGACCGCATTGCAGACATGGTCAAAGAGACAAAATTAAAAGACATACTAAAGAAGAAATGGTGAGAAAAATCACTCGTTGGCAAATACCCACAGAAATGATG
>NC_068987.1:1044575-1048441 GCF_001194135.2 Octopus bimaculoides
GCCATTCACTTTAGAAAGAAACCAGTTTCCCGTTCGCCTGTCATATGCAACGGCTATCAATAAATCACAAACATTTGATAAAGTGGGGTTATTCTTGCTAGAACTAGAATTCGGCCATGGTCAGCTATATGTTACATTCTGAAGGGTTCGCAAATTATTTGATGTGAGAGTTAAAATCATCAACACTGACAAACAAGGGAAAAGAAGAGGGAGAACGGACACGAAGATTCTCTACGTCTGTGAAATATTTCGTCAGATTTGGTTTTGGCGGTAAATGCCTTCTGAAATTCTCAAACATTCGGTATAGGCATTTAGAAATGGATGGGCTGTATTCGACTACATTTTAGGGCGTGAAGTTACGGTTAAGATATCCTCGATAATATTATTAACACACCATTTAATTACAGTGCTACTTTAGTTCCACATAACCCATACACGCACATACAAATACATGCATCCACGGATATTCATAAGAATGATATAATGGAGGAATTTTTCCTCTCACGCATCAAATCATACACGCTTATATAAATGTGTATAACTGCATGCTTCTTTATACATATATCTATAAAATACACACACACTTACATATGCATACAATAAAAAAATGTGTGTGTGTGCGTGTGATTGTGTGTAAACTTTTCGTGTGTGTGTTCCCAATGTGTTCATGCAGCTTATGTATGCGCGCGTCTGTGTGTGTGCATTTCCAGTTCAATGTTGCATATTCCGACAAAAATAACAAAAGCGAGGACAACGAATGGTAGAACAACAACTACAATAACAACAATACAAGCAGCAGCTCAGAAAAGAACGACGACAACAAGAACAAAAAAGAAAACAAGAACAGTTGCATACAAACATAACAACAGCAATAACATCCCCCGCGTATAACAGCTACTACAGACACACCAATAGCAATAACAATAATAACAATATTAAACTTACAATAAGGATACTACTACTACTACTACTACTACTACTACTACTACTAATTCTGATCGTAATGATAAATAATGATAATAATGAATAATGATAACGATAATTTATAATAATAGCATTAGTAATGGAACGCTGTGATTAGGAATGAAATTTTATGAGAAAGAGAAAAATCGTGAGTGAAATAAATATTGTTTTACAAATATCGTCGTCTTGTGTCGGAATGTTTAATCGCTGGTATTTTGTATATTGTTTATGGTTTATTGTGTGTGGGGGAGGAAGAAGAAGAGGTGGTGGAGGTGGTGGTTGTGGTGCTGGCAGTGGTGGTGGTGGTAATGGGGGTGTTTGTAGTGGAAGTAGAGGGTGGGTGTGGTAATTGTAGTCTGTTGAGCATAGTAGCATTGCTGCTTTTCTTACTGATGGTAATGTTGGTAGTGGTAGTTGTGTTGGTAGCAGTGGTGGTGAGGTATTCGGGGTGGTGGTGTTGCTATACATAGTATTATTATTATTATTATTATTATTATTATTATTATTATTATTATTATTATTATTATTTTTATTATTATTATTATTATTATTATTATTATTATTATTATTATTATTATTTTTATTATTATTATTATTATTATTATTATTATTTTTATTATTATTATTATTATTATTATTATTATTATTATTAGTATTATTTTTATTATTATTATTATTATTATTATTATTATTATTATTATTATTATTATTATTATTATTATTTTTATTATTATTATTATTATTATTATTATTATTATTATTATTATTATTATTTTTATTATTATTATTATTATTATTATTATTATTTTTATTATTATTATTATTATTATTATTATTATTATTATTAGTATTATTTTTATTATTATTATTATTATTATTATTATTATTATTATTATTATTATTATTATTATTATTTTTATTATTATTATTAGTAGTAGTAGTAGTTGTTGTTGTTATAGTGGTGGTGTTGTTGGTTGTGGTTGACGAAGGAAGTGGCTGTCGTAGGTATGGTGAGGTTGGCGGGGTAGTAGTTGCGATGAGGTCATGCTGAATAATGGCAGTATAGGAGGTAGTGGTGGTCGTGATGACAGTGTTATGGTTGTGGTGGCAGTGTGGTGGTTGTGACCGTCTGATTGCTTGTAGTAGTGGTTGTGATGGTGGGTAGCAGTTTATCCAAGACGAGATTTTGCTGATGGTGGCGCTAGTGATGGCGCTTTGGGGGTGATGTCGAAGCTAGTGGTTGTGCTGTTAGTTATATGTAGCAGTAGTTGTGGTGGAAGTAGTGGTTTTCATGGTGGTGGTGGTGGTAGTGTTCTTACTTTTCAATAATATTTTTATGTATCTTCTCGTTTTTGGCGGAGACCATAAAATGCCGCTAAGCATTTTGCCCCGTGTGCAAACGATTCTGCCAGCTCGCCGCCTTAGCAACAACAAGAACAACAAAAACAACAACATCAATAACAATAACAACAAGAACAATAATAGTAGTAATAAAGATGATGATGATGATCATAATGGTGATGATGATGATAATGGTAATGATGGCCGCGCTGATGATGATTTCGGCACAAGACGAGTAATTATGAGGGTAGGAATTCGACGATCCTATCAACTTCGGTATTTGACTGGTACCGTACTTTATCGATCTCGGATCAATGAAAGGTATAGATTAGCTCCCAACGAAATCTGGACGCAGAACGTGAGGCATATTTCTGACGCTCTACCGATTTAAAGTGTAAGTGGAAGAGCATGTATTTGGTGGGCGATGCTTAACACTGATTATATTCAATCCATTTATTTGACTGAATGGTTGTTTATCGATCCTGTTGGTGAAAAGAAAGTCAATCTCGTTGAAAAGTGAATTCAAAATAAACATAAACTATGAGAAGAACATTTTGTGCCGCATCTCCGCCGCTGTGCCGATTCTACCAAATCACAACATTTCTTTTGCCATTCTCCGAATGGTTTTTGATTTTATATCGAGGTCGATGAAAGGAAGTACCAGTCATGTACAGGGGGTGTAAATAAGTGACCAACACCTCGCCCTTCATAGAGCTGGCTTTGTGTCAAAATAGGAATCCGCTGCAATACCGCAAAGAGAAATCATGGAATAAGTAAAGAATTATAAAAGAAGAACGAAATCAGTAACGAAAACGGATAAAAAAGAGACGTGTTTCTTCCGGGAAGAAATGTGTGTGTGTGTGTGTGTGTGTGTGTGTGTGTGTGTGTGTAAAAGGAAAATAATACGAATATAAAAGCAGAAAATCCGAAAGTAAATAAGATGTGATAAGTTGTTTAGTGACGAGAAAGACGGTTTGTGGAGATAAGCGAGAATTTGCTTGAGGGAAGCAGGACCTGTGTATTGTTGTGTGATGGATAAGGTGAGATGAATAGACAGATGGTTGGATGGATAGATAGACAGAGAGAGAGGGAGAGAAGGAGAGGGGGTAGATAGAAGGACAAATAGATAGAGGGAGAGAGAGAATGCGAGGAAGAGAGTAAAGAATAAGTGAGATTAAAGCGAAGAGAGAAAGAGAGAGAAGATGTAAAGGAGGAACGGAAGGAAATAGTTCGAAAGAGAGAAAGAGAGGGAGAGAGAGAAAGAGAGAGAGAGAGAGAGAAGTTGTTAGGTAGTGAGGGTTAAACGTGAGAAACTCGGACACAGTCATATGCGCCAACACAAATATACATATACAAGCACGCAGTCATATATGTATGTATGTATGCATTTATGTATGTATATATACAAATATATCTATATGAACACACACAAAGGTTTTCATATGCATATATATATATATATGCATATATATATATATACATTTCCATGTATACATATAAATATATATATTCATATGAAAAGATTTGCGTGAATGTGTGTATATATGTGTGTGTGTGTGTGT
>NC_068987.1:1048451-1051045 GCF_001194135.2 Octopus bimaculoides
ATATATATATATATATATATATATATATATATACAAAAAGAAAGGGGGGGAAAAATAGACTGACAAAGAGCGAGAGAGTTAGAAGAATGGAGAGAACATCAAAATGACAAATTAAAGTAGACCACCCGATATATATTTCACTAACAACATATTAACTCCACAAGAGAACGATGTTGTTCTTATTTAACCTACCCTCCAATCCCTTTGTGTTGCTGTTCCCCTAAAATGAGAAACAAAAAAAAAAAAAACACAAACTAGCTACAATCTTGCATAACCTTAAGGAAATTGCTTAATCGCCTCTCTGGGTTATCGAAATCGTTAACGTTTTGCCATCTTTTCAAAGCAACCAATAAACGCCATACTGCCAAAATTGTGTGCGTGTAATTGTCAATGTCTGTGTGTCTTAGTGTGTTTAGCAAAGATTATATAAGTGTGTACACACACACACACACACACACACACACACACACACACACACACAAGTGTGTAAATATATAAACATATACGTTTATGTATATACATGTTATATATATATATGTATATATCAACGTGTGCTTTGATAATATCTTTTTTTTCTTTGTTGCATTTTATTTCTGGTTTCTTGGTAAGCTTCTAGATTTTTCCGTTTCCAGATTACACAATCATATCCTTGACATTGTGATAAGGTCTTAAACTTCATTTTGTTCTTATGATGTTGTGCTCTGGGCCTTGGCTCAATGTCTCTTTCTCTGTTTCTCTCTCACTCTCTCACTCTCTCTCTCTCTCTCTCTCTCTCTCTCTCTCTTTCTCATGCACACACAGAAAGAGGCCCCCACACTACCTTTATTTGCACAATTTGATTTTTGCAACTCATTTCTTTTCTGCGGATTCATATATATGGTTATATGCACAACTACACACATACATACATACAAACATATCCATGCATGTATTTACATACATATATATACACGCGTGTGTGTGTGCGATTGTACGGCAGTGTGATTGCATGAGCGGGTGTGTGAAAATGTATACACTATAATCGCGAAAGTGTGTACTGATCACCATTTTTACCAAACGTACCCAATTACACAAACACTCATTCATATATGCTATATATAGCTATATCTACCTATCTATCTCTTATATATATATATATATATATATATATGTGTGTGTGTGTGTGTGTATATATATATATATATATATATATATATACGCATATATATATACGTACATATGACTTCTTACGAATCGTAACTCACAACGCTACGCATTGATGTAGAAAGGTTTAATAGAATTTAAGCTACATTTGCACAGACGTTGATTTAAATGTGACTATTAGCACCGAATAGAGTTCGGGCAATGCCTTGCATTGTAGCATGTTAACACTACCTCTACAAACATTCATACGTGTACTCCATATGCATACACATATATTCTGAGTACCACTAGATAAATTTCTCGTCGTCCTCTGACATATAACTTTTATAGAATTATCGAAAGAATAGTTCCAAACAGATTTAGCGAAAAAGTAGTACACAAAGTGTACGCGCCATTCAAACACTGTGGCAGATCTAACAGCAAGAAGGTAACTTGGTTTAAACCACCAATAAACTTGAAAATAGTCCCATATAACTAGTATACTATGATAACATTTTCCGCTGATGCATATATACAACAAAAAGGTTTAACATTGCTAACTTTAAGGTCACCTACATCTGTTATCCTCAAATGACACACTGCAAGTGATCATACACTCTACAACTACTAATAGACACCTGGTCGAATCAATACCTTACATATAACTGCAGAAATCCTCATATATACAAGTAGAGTAAATAAACACAACAGTAATACATAGTGAACATTGCAAATCTACTTCACCTCGAACACATTTCAATGTTATATGACACACATCTGCTTCTATTCTGTCTTTATCATACGGAAAACGCCAATTTCTTGTTTTCATTCGTTTGCAGTCTCAGAAGACATAGATCGGAACATTTTCGAATTACACGAAACTTTGCCGACAAAGTTACACCCTACCCCAATGATTCTCGGAACTGCAGGTTATGCGTCACTGCAAAATTACTGATATGAAGACAAGCAACAATATCACTTAATCTAAGATCAGAGATATTTTCTAGCTGTCGATATAGGAGAAATTTCCTTTTAAACAACTTCTATATTCCTAATGTAATCCTACAAGCGACACTCAATAAATGCCATTAAATATCGGAAACTTGTTGACCACAAATCTGGATTGATTCCTTTCCGTTACTGCCATTCCAGTGCAGCCAATAAATACATGTTTGAGTGTTTATTTCGATTTTGTATTGCAATAGGAGAATCGCTTTCTTGGGTAATGCATTTTGTGAGCAATTTTATACACTAAAAAAAGCAGGACCCTCTCGTATATTTCTAAGACTTTGTTTTGTGATGTGTAACAGTGTTTTGCGATTGCTCCTCATCGTAAATGAATAGCAAACTCCGGAGAGAGGAATATAATAGTATTTCATTCACACACACACACACACACACACACACACACCACTGACACAAATACCACATCTGCTACCAATACCAGTGCCAGCACCAGCAACAACAATAGA
>NC_068987.1:1051055-1051403 GCF_001194135.2 Octopus bimaculoides
ATACAAACAAACACAGGTATACACACACATAAATAAATTATAAACCTTCAAAGATAATAGTATACATAAAAGCAAAGAAGATTGATGAATTAAATGACGAGGTACCAGACTATGGTATAATGTTGAAATTTTATTGAGAGCCACTAAGAAATCTCTACCAAATTAAATATCACATACAATATAACGAACTGTATTTGTTACTATAGGCAGAATGCAAAGTCGATTTCAGCAGCGTTTGAACTTAGAACATTAATACAGAGAAAATACTGCTAAGCTTATGTGTACACACACACACACACACACATACACACACACACACACACACACACACACACACACACACACACA
>NC_068987.1:1051683-1052899 GCF_001194135.2 Octopus bimaculoides
TATATATATATATATATATATATATATATATATATATATGTGTGTATATATATATATATATATATATATATATATATATATGGGTGCATGCATGCATTCATGTATGAATGTATGTATTCATGTATGTGTATTATGATATTTTATCTTATCACAAGTCAATTGCTAGACATTCAAGATTGGTGGCGCCTTGGACAAATTCTATTGTCTTTGACCAACGCTGAATATGTAAAATGAAACTATATATTTACTAGGTTATCTTAGAACATTTGGTTGTTTGTCATGTTCATTTTTACCTGACCCTCGGCATAGTTTGACGTTGATCTTGTACTGCAAAGATCTACATTCTTGCTTTCATATCTTTCAACTCGAAACTATGTAACATTTGATATATCCCTCAGTATTTATTATCGTGAATTGGTCAATCAACACAGTCGTTCTTCATATTTTTCCACTGACCTTATGACCGTTTTCTTCAATGCTACATTCTGTTGGTTTATATTCGCCACATTTTGAAAAATGTTTTTTCCCCCACTACAATCTCGTACCATGTATAAAATTATGAGTACAATTTCGTTGAAAGGGACATTGTGCAATTCTGATAGACAAAACCCGATTGCTCATGAGTTGTAAACTTAATTTATTGCTCATTTTAATCTGCAACATATTTGTGTTCGTTTTTATGCACACGAAAAACAAAAAGCACATTGCATTCACTCAATGTTAGTGCTAATTATAATGAAAACAACCGTATTGGCAGTAACTCGAAGTTTCGTCGTTATTTCATGCATCTTGAAAGGTAGCAAGCTATCAGAATAATTGGAATATATTATCAAAAGGTAACATTGGAATTAGAATTTGCCTATACAGTTTTTAAATCTTGAAAATAAAAGTTGAAACACACACACACACATGTATTCCTACACATGTACACGCATTCACATGTAGATAGAGACACACACATGTAGAGGCAGAAGGGAATGGAGAGATAGAGAAAAAGAGACAAACTGACAGATAGATAAATAGACATGTATGCATGAGAAGTGGCTATGTGGTAAGTAGCTCGCTTACCAACCACAGGGTTGCAGGTTCAATCCACTGCGTGGCACCTTGGGCAAGCGTCTTCTACTATAGCCTCGGTCCGACGAAAGCCTTCTGAGTGGATTTGGTAGACGGAAACTGAAAGAAGCCCGTCGTATATATATATATATATATATAT
>NC_068987.1:1053895-1054371 GCF_001194135.2 Octopus bimaculoides
GAGAGAGAGAGAGAGAGAGAGAGAGAGAGAGAGAGAGAGAGAGAGAGAGGAATCTGCACAGTAAAGAGATTTAATCGACTACTAAGTTTTTTTATGAGCAAGCTACCAAGTCCAAGCCATAGAAAAATTCAGAAACAAACCGAAAGTCGTAACTACACCAGACATTACACATCTGCCATATAAATATAGCTTATATCAAGTCTATTCAAGTGTCGTCAAATGTTTATTAAAGAAAGATGAGAACACGTGATTAGAAATCTTAGGAAACAGTTCGGAAAATGCATTGCAGCTTATCAAAAATAAATAAATAAAACTAACGCTAATAATGTAAACGTAAAATGCTAAAATTTTTAAAATTCTGCAACGAGTATAACAATATTTAATTTTAAAACAATACTGGTTAAACTTTTTCTTTTTGCGGCTACAAATGGGCTGTATATGTGTGTGTGTGTGTGTGTGTGTGTGTGTGTGTGTGT
>NC_068987.1:1054954-1056255 GCF_001194135.2 Octopus bimaculoides
ATATATATATATATATATAGAGAGAGAGAGAGAGAGAGAGAGAGAGAGAGTGGGGGAGATAAATGTATGTATTATGTACGTGTATTGAGTATATAGTCCGGTTATTGCTTTGTTGGCCGAAACTTCGAAATCGCCTTAAATACTATTCTTGTCAAAGAATAGTAAATTCGCACTCCTTCAAATGTACTGAATAACCCTACATTGACTTTAATTTTATTTTATTGCGTTATAAAAGTAAACATTTACACAAACACTTATGTATATATTTATATATTTTTTGAAAATTTTATATATATCACTTTTATTGAGTATATTTTACCGTTACTGTGTATGTAATGATTATTAAATAAATATTCTAAATATTCTATTCGTCTACCCATACTTTCTCAGCATATATGTGTCAGGTAATATGCATGTGTGCGTGTTCTTGTTGTGTGTGTGTGTGTGTATCAATATACGATTGCGTTTGTGCGATTATTTGTAAATGTGTATGTGGCATGCACGTATGTATGCGTGCGTGTATGCATACATATATATACTTCTCACATTCTCATATATATATATATATATATATATATATATGAGAATGTGAGAGGTACACTTTACACGACTTATCTCTCCGCCATTACTATACAAGATCACCCAACACTAATCCTATTAATGTCACCAGTCAACACGATAATATTTTCAAGTCATATATTGTTACACATGAGCTCACAAATGAAGCGACAATTTCTCTTGCACTACTCTCCATACACTATTGGTGTGGCTCGTCTTCGATTGGTATCTGTCAGCACCATAACCATATATTCCATGATTTAACGATGATGGTTGGCCTATTGAGATATCATATTTATTGTAACATACGCTTGCAAATATCATTATATGTTAAGTTATACCTCCGTAGCTACTTGTAATATCTGTTCCCTATCCGTGCTTACATATGCTTACGTGTGTGCGCGTATACACATGCATGCATATATATGTATGTAATCTATATATATATATATATATATATATATTCAAGGCTTGAATATGGTACTTATGCGTAGGCACCCGAATATCGCATCCCAAAAGGATAGGTGATTAAAATCAAAAAATAAGCAACACGGATTTCAAAGGTTATTGCAGTACGCACGTTTCATGCTACTTCAATTTATTTAAGTAATGCGAGCATTACCTTAAATGCAATATGAAGAGCAATCTTCAGCTGCACGAAAAATGCAGAAAAAATTACTGTAGAAAAGACATATTATAAATGTGGCAACATTTCAAATCCAAGTGGGAGAGAGGATAGCATG
>NC_068987.1:1057241-1061177 GCF_001194135.2 Octopus bimaculoides
GTGTGTGTGTGTGTGTGTGTGTGTGTGTGTGTGTGTGTGTGCGTGTGTTTGTGTGTTTGCTCGACTAAAGGCGGTGCTCCAGCATGGCCACTGTCAAATGACTGAAACAAGTAAAAGAGTAAAAGAAAAAGAAAGAATATATATTGACTATATTTCTATATTGAAATAATAATCCCTACAACATCTTTCCTGTTTCTTTGACATTAAACTTTGTCTGCAGGAATCACAAAATGAATTCCTCACACACACACACACACGCGCGCACACACACACATACCTATGTATATATATATATATGTATATATATATATATATATGACTTCGTTTTGAGAACAACTCGATCCCCTTTTGTAGAGCTTTTAAATGATTCAACCAGAAAACCTGCTTCCTCTCCCACCCTAATCTCTCAATCTCGAAAAAGCCAACAAAAAAGGTCACCGGCGCTGATATTCCTCTTCTGGCTAAGCAATATTAAAAACAAGACCAATGCATTATTACAATATATAAAAATGTTGGTGGATCAATAACATTGATTAGTTGTGTATCTTTTAGTCAGTTACGCATTATTCCTACTCTTTTTCCTTCTCGTTTTCTTCTTTTCCTCTTACTTTCCGTTCTGCCATTGTGTAACGATTACTAAATCTTTATTTCATGTAAATGTATTGAGCGTAATCAATTAAAACAGAGACATTTTTACCTCATTATGCTCCAGTAACCTTTCTCACCCAACATTTAAGTGGAAAACGGCTAATTAGAATAATAAAATGAATTTAAATACAAGTATGTCTCTAAGTAGTTGGATTTGCCAATACTTATCTAATTTAGATTTAATATTGATAATATAACTAAAATATTTTTTGCCAGCTTATAGAGTAATTTAGAAATAAATAAAAATACAAATTACCTACTTATCTCCGCTACTTCTTTCCCTCTTTACAAGAAGTAAATGAACCCGGATGTATCGAACATTCATGTAGCTTTTCGGTTCTAAACTATTAAACAACAGTTGTCCAATGAATTAAATTAGAAGATTTTTAAAGGGATTTTGTTTTCGTTTTGTTATACAGAAGTAGAAAAAATAAACCCAAAACAAATCACTCGAAATCGGATTTAATAAAGAATAAATACTTCCTAGATGCCATTTTTGAATTCTATTCAAGTATGTCAAAGAATTATATTCTAATTCACAGAGATCTTCGGAATCATTCGACTGTTCCATTACTGAACTAAGCGCCAATATGTCTAGCGGATTTGAGTGACACAAAATTTATATTTTCATAACCTCTAGCTATATACAGAGTTTCCGAGTCAAACAGAAAAGGACGGCGTGTTGAATAAAGGCAATGGCGCTGTGTTTGCGTCTGTGTGTGTGTGTGTGTGTGTGTGTGTGTGTGTGAGTGCACGCGCGTGTAGTAGAATGTTATAAGACTATATGAGAAATGAAGAAATTCAATTATATATACACACATACACACAACAGAAAATGCAGCCCCACCCCGCAAGAGGCAACAAAGACAAATATAATACACGCATGGAAACACATATATATATAGTTTTCTATCTATCTATCTATCTATCTATCAGTTATAACTTACCATTATAAACTTAAATGCACATACACGCTGCTTGTCTCACGCGCAAGCACACTTATGCATGAACTCCTTCTTCTTGTCACTGTATCTCTCCCCTTTTCTCTCTCTCTCTCTCTCTCTCCCTTTACCCCCCTCTCCCTTTACCCCCTCTCCCTGTCTCCCCCTTACACAAACACTTAATACAGGAAATATTATTTGCTGAAAGGGACAGTATTTACGGCCAACGACACATACTTTATAAAACGAGTTCAAAATATGAAGATTGAGCGACTATGGTTATATAAAAGGGACTGTAAACTGTAATTACGTTGCGAAGACTAGAATAAACCTCCTCTTCTATCATTCTCTCTGTGTATAAATGTTTGATTGTGACTTCGAAGTTTAGTCTGGGGTGAATTATTCTTCTTTCAATCGAGTTTCAGTTTGCAGTAGTCACGTATGCCAAAACTACGAATTTTCTTGCAACTCCCAAAGTAAGCACTAAATTGTACACAAAATAAACATCCAATATTCATAGCTTTCATATGATTCAAGATCGATAAAGCGTATATATATATATATATATATATATATATATATATACAAACAGACACAGAGATAGATAAATAGATAGATCTCTTTTCTAAAATCTTTTCGTTCATGCATCCATTTACATTCTCTTCCTTCAATCGTACTTTTTTCTCATTACGAAATCTCTTCCCTTTCGTTTTTGGATTTGGTTTGCAAGATTCTTTATGCGAGTTCGTGTGTTGAAGCATATTCTGTTGTGTCTGGGGAGAATCATTCTCTTTTAGTGCCTTTATTGAAAAGGTTGCAAGACGCAACGAAAATTTTAGAAAAATAAAGAAGTGGAAATTTTACCGGTGAGTTAAATTATAAGGCACTAAAAGCGAATGACTCCCCAGACACAACAAAATCTCTTTCCCTATTCTTCTTGACTTCATTCTTCATGCCCATCTCATTTCCCGTGAGAAGTTCAGTCAACCTGTTGGTCTGTCTGTTTGTCTGTTTGTCTGTCTGTCTGTCTCACTCTCTCTTTCTCTCTTTCTCTACCTCTGCCTCACTCCCGTTGTGTTCTTAAATACGTCAAACTAATTCAATTAAATTCAAACGCGCTTGTCTTGAGAGAAATGACAACTAAATCTCCCCCCCCCCCATCACACCCTGCCGTTTCAAGAAATGAAGACCGCTCGTGGCTATAGATTACTTTGGTTTACCTCGCTTGTTTCGAAATTGTCTTTGCTCTTTTAGCCTCAGTTTGTTCGAAGAAATTGATGTGTAATGTCTAATGATATATTTCAGACCAAGAAACAGAAAACCAAAGGATTCACAAGAGAAACACTGAATGCCAACTAACTATGCGGAGGCAACTTCTATATAGTGATCGATCAGTTAAAACCTGCGACCATTTCTTTTCCAAATCACGCAGCACCTTCTTGATATATGAAGGAGATATAGGACTGAATAGTTCTGGATATTTTGTTATAGAAAAAAAAATGGTCATGGTTAGAATGCCTTTAATCATAGGTTTGATCAATAAAGGCTGACTTGGGACTAAGCAACTATGGCAACAACAACAACAACCATACTTACCTGCCCCGTATCACCTTGTGTTCTCTTACAAAAACAGAAAGTTACTTTGGAAAATATTTCTGGTTGTGAGATTTAGTTGGTTCAGAGGAATCAGTAATGGTGATCTCGGAGAAAGGGAAGAAACGAAGAATCGTTTCGACAGGGGGACTGTTTCTTCTCAAGACAATATAGAGCCAGGTAACATGCTTTGAACTTGTTGATGGATTAAGTTACTTTGGATCAATGTGTTAGTCATGCTTGGAATGGCTTCGATGATAGATGCGATCACTCGACGACACCATGATTTAAACCAAATGAACAATAATAGGATAGATACCGCGAGTAACAAAATGGTTGTTCCTGTAATTGAACACGAAGATTTACAGAGATAAACCGGATGTACTCTTGTCTCTAGCATTCTTGGTTCCCTTGGTGAATTAGATGTCGGCTCTACAGTCGTCTCCGCTATTCTTACTTCTCGTTGCTTGTTGAGAATCCGGTTCTATTCTCGTGTCCAGTATTTTGTTTCTCTCTGGTAGCAGAATTCTGTAATAAGTGATAGAAATCTGTAAGAAATTATTTCTGGTATTGACTGCAAAATACATTTCATGAGAACGTCTTTAAAATGCCCCTTTAAATGTAAACTCAACACAAAACACATACACTTACGAAAAGATCGATAAATATAGATAGATTGATTGTATGTACGAGTTTGTAAGTGTGTGTGTGTGTATATATATATATATATATATATATATATATATATATATAT
>NC_068987.1:1061252-1082049 GCF_001194135.2 Octopus bimaculoides
AGAGAGAGAGAGAGAGAGAGAGAGAGAAATTAGTGTTAATACCATATGGCATATCGGAGCGACAAAGGAAGATAACTCTGGAAAATCAAGCACGTTTGGTGACGTTGGAGATTCGATCAATCGAAATAGATCGAATGAGTACGTGACAATACTGAGATCAATATAATGGATTGGAAACCTTTGAAGCTTGAGCGTCGTCATGATGACAATCCAATGACTGATGTCAGTAAAAGAACGAAACAAAAAAAAAATCATTATTCTTTTCTTTCCCCTTTTCCCCTCCTCATACAGAAGAACCCTGATACGCAATATAAGAACGAACAACTTGTGTAGTTCCTTCACAATGGGGAGACAAGAATTATGTTTATTTTCTCTCCTTTTGATATCGAATCATCATTTTATTGCATCATTTATGTTTTATGTTCTTGCATTTTCGAATTCCAATCTGGTTATAGAATTGGTTGTGCTAAACTCAATGAAATTATTTGTCTATGATTCAGTCACATCGAAGAATTTAACTTGTCATTGTACCGCAAAGAATTGCGTTTCAATGTGTCAGCATATAATTACCTGACCGCTCCGTAAAATCAAGGAATTTGTACACGAGCGATATGATCATGATGGTTATATCGTCGTCGTCGTCGCCGTCGTCGTCGCCGTCGTCGTCGCCGTCGTCGTTGGTGGTGGTGGTGGTGGTGGTGTTTATCCTATATCAACACTAATCGAACAGGCCTATGATCAAACATTTTCCCATCCCTTTTAGGATTTTAGGATTATATTACTCAATACGACCTTCATATTTTAAAGACAATACGGTACTATTTGAGGGAGATTTTTCAGTTACTTCTAACTGATCAAGTGGCGACATACGAGCTAATTCCTTGACTTACTCGGTAATTCTTTTAAAGATAGATAACCTGGACATTTAAGGTGTTGAGTATTTGATCCAAGGTCAATCCATGAGTTGAAACGGCAATGTTAGGCCAATGTGGTCCATGACATACTAGAAATAGCAGCTAATAACATCCAATCCAACTCTCATCGAATATTTTAACTTCATAATTGAAATAGTAGTTTTTAGATGGAACTGCGTTAAAAATAAACCGAGTGGCCATGAATAGAACGTCTTGATCATGAGTCACTCGAACATGATGACAAATGGACAAAACTAAGAACGGCACCAAAAGTCGGACAGGCGTAGGTTGTTTTGATTTGTCATCAGCAAATATCCGTTGACAATGATTAAATCTGAAGTTTACGAAAGATTCATTCTGCTCCGTAATTAAGGCATTCGACATTCCATGAATTGTTTGGCAGAAAGCAGTATCAGTATATTTTGAACATCAGTTATTATGAATAATTCCGTTAAAAGACCCTATTCCGGAAGTTAACGGATGGATGAAATGTAAAAATATACGTAGTTCAACGCTCAGATGAAAGCGTACTGACGTGGAGAAATAATTAAGAGATTCCAGTTACTGCAGGACATTCTCTCTCCACGTGGGGCAACGTATCAATGAAGGGCTCGTTTTCAAAATGTACTGACACAGAAGTATTTAATTAATCTTGATAGGAACTTCTACAATACTTTCAAAAAATATGTTACAAAAAATTAGCAAGTATCACTCTTTATTTCTAGTCAGTATTGTAGATCAGTGGCTCATTTAAAGCGTCTCCAGGAACCGTCTCTTCTAAGACAATACTATGAGCAGCGAGGAAATGGAACTTGTTATTTGCCTAGTTTATGCTATAGGGAGCTGAGAAGGTCAGTTCGAATGTGGGACTCAAGGCAGGAGTAGACAGACTTTTCATTAAGACATCCATGTCATGACACACATATACTTCATCGTACGACTCCTGACGTTGCAGTTGATTGCATCCTGTGCTGTTTTGAGTTCAAATAAATTCATTCCATTTCCGAGCAAAATGTGCTTAATAATAATAATAGCAATAATAATAATAGCAATAATAATAATAATAATAATAATAATAATAATAATAATAATAATAATGATAACAATAATAAAAGAGTAATATTTTAGAAGAAAATTAATATTGAAAATCATTCATTCATTAAACTCTTTTGGAAATTTCATTTAAGTCAATAGATGAACGGTAGCAGTAGTGAGGCTACAACTAATTGACAGTAATTCTCAATACTAGTTCGATTCTTCAATAGCAATTTATATTATTATTAATATTATTATTATTATTATTATTATTATTATTATTATTATTATTATTATTATTATTATCATTATTATTGTTGTTGTTGTTGTTGTTGTTGTTAGCATTGATATTGTTGAACTGTTTCCTGCTGCGATTCTTCTTATTGTTGTTGTAATTTCTGTTCTCCAAGTTCACGTTGTTCGTCGTAACTGTTGCCGTTGTGGTTCGTTCTCGCTCTTATTGTTGTTTTTGTTGTTGTTGTAGTTGTTGACGTTAATGCCGCTGTTGCATTTGTTGCTGTCAGCGTTGAAGTAGTAGAAGTAGTTGGCGTTGTTGTTGCTGTTGCTGTTGTTTTTGTACCGCTTCCTGATTAACAATATTTTTTTAAAAGAATTTATTGTTGTTTTCGGGTATTATTAAAAGAATATTCGTTTCCCATCAAAGACTGTTTCTTCCCTTCGTCTTAATTATTTCTAATTTATTACTACTACTACTACTGCTGCTACTACTGCTGCTGCTACTGCTGCTGCTACTACTACTACTATAATTATTGTTTTTATTTTTATTGTCAACGCTTGTTTAATAATGAAAGCAATATTATTATTATTATTATTAGTAGTAGTAGTAGTATTATTATTGTTGTTGTTGTTGTTGTTGGTCTTCTTCTTCTTCTTCTTCGTCTTCTTCATCTTGTTGTTGTTGTTGTTGTTGTTACTGTCGTTGCTGTTGTTCTTGATATTGTTGTTCTTGTTGCTGTCGTAGTTACTTTGTTGTTGTTGATCATATTATCCTGCCTTCAACTATGTATCATACAGCATCATCGAGTTTTATTTTCAATCTTCTTTTTAATATGAAATTACAATTAGGCGCTAAAGACCGTCATTAAGGAAATTATAAAATGTCTTTTATCTCTCATTGGCTTCTTTTAAATAAAAACTAAACAACAATATAAAAAGAAACCCATTCGTTTCTGTAACAAACTAATTTCTTTTGAAAAGCAAGGTTCATTTAAAATGGAATGTTATTATGAAAATGGTCAGATATTCAAAAATGTCAATAGAGCTATAATTCAAAACGAGACAGTGATTATTAATTTATTTTTTGTAAATGTTACAAGAATATAAATCCATATTCGAAATAGGTTCCATTTTCTCTTAACCAAGAGATGAAGTTGCTCTATGGATGTATTGTATATAAAAGTTTGTGGCCGAGATTTTAGAAGAAAAGCATACATACATACATACATACATACATACATACATACTTACGTGAATCGTCCGTAAAATGTTGCTTAAAGTTTCATGTTTCCGTTTAATGTAATTGTGTTCACGAAATGGAACAACAACACTTCATGTAACATTGTGTGAGTAACTTAGCTTCAAGTAATACACACACAGATACAGACATATGTGTGTGAGTGTGTATGTAACCATGTTCTCTGTCTCTTCACCTCTTTCTCTTTCCCTCCTGGCTCCTCTAAACTTCTCTTCACTCTTGTTATCAAGAGTCTATATACGGTGATCTCACACAACGAAGGACTTTCTGCACTCAAACACTTCCTAGACCTTCAGCCCAACCCCCAACCTGACACCTCCACACTTCTTCGTCTGACCGAACTTTTTCTTTCCCTCAACTGCTTTTCGTTTGCTGGAGATTTTTACCAACTGTTCTCGGGATTGGTGATGAGCCCCAAGTATGCGAGCCTGTTCGTTGGCTACTTTTAAGCCCAAATATTCCCACGATTCACTGGTCTCACTCCACAACTATACGGTTGTTAACAGACTCAACACTATGTATTGAAAGCGAATACGTATTTTTACTGTGTAATAGTTGTGGATAAATACTGGACCATAGATTTAAGTCTCATGGCTGTTGCGTATTCTATGGGTGTAGTAATGTCTGTGTAGTTAACAAGTGTATTTAAGTAAAATGCCATAAGGCAGAGCAACCGTTGCTGTCGTTGAGGGATAGACTTCATTCGGGATCCACTCCGTCGTAACTCCGAGTGCTTTATTGGAGAGTACATCGTTGTAAACATTTGCAGCAGACTGTCCGTCGAATTCCTGCTCAAGTTGAATGTAAAATGTAAGACGTTAAAAGTGTTTATAGTTATGCTCATAGATATTTTATGTCTAGAATTGACTTCAAACATACTCATATCTATAAAGTTGAGAGAGTTGTCTCTGATGTGTTGTGATAGCTGTAACATTTAATCTCAATACAGACTTACATCTATAATTATAAACATATTTTTTACAATATTAAAGCTATACTGGTCGTTATAATCTCAGGTCACTGCGTTATCAAAAGATCCTATATTATCGTGAAACGATCCGATAAAACCCGTATATTTTTAAAACGGGTTTTATCGACAAGTAAAGATTTTCGAGTATTAAAGACATATCTCTGTGAAGTTGCTATTGAAGATGTTGTGTGACTTATTGCTTAGTGTTTTGTCGAACAATGATAAAAATCAACAATGTCAAATTGACTTCATATACCAATATTTTAATTACTAATTTATCAAACCAGTTAATTGCGGTTTTGCTATTATTTCATTGACGTATCTTGCTAACGTGCCTAATTCTGTCAATTACTATTTTTTAAATATGTTTACTAATGAGTCTGATCGCGGTCTTTATGTGTTTCATTAATCTACATTTTAGATTAATAAAGGCGACCTGATTGGAGATGAGGCTGATACATATCCTGTTTATCTAAATATTCTAATCCTTTGTACCTCGTTGTTGATATCATTAGTCGGATTTCCTTTACATTTCGGCAACAGTGTTGTAAGAAGCGTAGTGTAAATCTCGTCATATAATCCACAAACATATTTCGGTTTATCTGATACCGAGAAGGTTTAAACAGGATTAACAAATGTTTTTGATATTAAACTATAGTTTCCATTATGAATCTTTATTGTACTGTTAAAGCCATTTAACGTTTGATTAATGTGTATACTGGACTCCATTATCTACCAGTACGTCCTTTCGCAACACTGTATGCTGTGGTTTACAGTGTATGTATGGCTACTCGTTTAGCAGGAAGTGCGACTACATAGAGTTCTCACTTTGCCTATGCTGTCGCTGTTGTTGTTGTTGTTGGTCGGCGCTCTTTGCGGTGTAAATAAACTCCAGGAACAATGGAAGCTGGTTAATTTCCCTGGCAACTCTATTGCATGTCTGTGATTTCCTGTCATTTGTTAATGGTAAATTGTGCTGTCTCATACACTTTACAGAATGCTTCCTTGCAACAAATTCCTGACGATAGACGGAAAATGTTCGTACCGAATTATTCTTACAAGAAACAAACACACAAAATACTACTACTACTGCTGCTGCTGCTGCTTCTGCTGCCGCTGCTGCTGCTGCTGCTGCTACAGTTTATGATGTTTCAGCATCGGTATAAAATTTACTAATACGATAATGAGACTAGCAGTAATGATAATAATAGAAATGACATCAACAACAAAAGAAATATTAACCAAAACTCAAACGTGAACATTGATATATTAATAACGACATCAATAGAAAAGAAGCAAAACAACAAAATGAATATATTAAAACTAATTACAATGAAATATGAAATAACAATTATGATGACGATGGTGATGGTGATGATAATCATGATGACAATCCTTTCTACTATAGGCACAAGGCCTGATATTCTGAGGAGGGGGATTGTCGATAAGGATATTGGGTTGCATGGTCGGGTGGTCAGCGACTAAACCTGCTTTCCCGCCTGCCTTGGCGGGTGAAGAGTATGTTGTCGACTACACAGTTGGACACCGTCCGTGAGAAAAACAGCACCATGACGCAATTCACTCTGCCAGTGTCACTCGTAATTGTTCAACTTCAGACTAGATCTGGTCAAGTAGACTTGTAATCAAACGACTTCCACCCGTGGCCTTTCTCATGACCCCTGACTAAGGCAAGATTTCAGGATTTAGGGGCCGCAATTTCTGTCAGGTTCGTATCGTATAGAGGTTATAATGCTATCTCCCTAAGGCAAGTTTGAGGCAATCCATGATACTGACGTTGATAAAGAAAAAGGAGGGTGTTAAGTCCCCTTATCCTTGATAGTTTTCAACAGAAATCATCTATAAGGGATATATAAACACGGGAGTCTACAATCGTCACTCGACATGCTAGAAATAACAGCTCTACTCATTGAACAACTTTACTGTCTAAAAAGCATTTGACGGGGTTTTGGTATTTTGGTCCAAATGCGTTAGCAGCTGGTGAGATTGATTCAAAGGACAGAAAACTTTGGTGAAGATACATTGACGATAAATGTAAAGCAAAATGTGAAGAAAAATCCTTATTTCGTTTTTGTTTTTTCCATGGGAAATGAATAAAAAAGATAGCGGTAAAATGGTGCAGAAGACTTCTGGACACCGTTTAGTTACCAAAGTGTATTACAAGTTGTCAAGGAACCATCCTGTTCATTCAATAAATGTAGAGCTGCATGTCTGGCAGGAATAATATCTGTTTCACAATAATAGTTAGAACTTTAAATACTAAGAATTATAACCATCTGATTTGGAATTAGAGTGAATCCTCACAAACAGGGGCACATTTCAACTTTATTCCGAGGAATTAATTGTTCAGTAGGACGACACCTTATGTCACACAGTGAAATCCAGAATGGAATTAATGAAAGAACATAAAATACGAGTTCTACAAACATTCACCATCTTAACTCGATAAAAAGTTTATGGTCAAGATTCACAAGAATGGCACTGGTTTGTAAATCGAGTAAAAGAACTCAATTAATTGAAGAAATCATGAAGGCTCCAAGAAAATCATGAATCCTGAAGTGTTGAAGAAGCTTATCACTTGCGTGTCATGAAGAATTGTTGAGATAATCAAAGCAAAAGGTTATCCTACTAACTACTAATATAAACGGCCATTCTATTGTAAACTAAATAAAATGGTTTTGCTTTGTAAAGTGTTTGATATATTTGTGGTTTAGACTGACATAGATGTGATTTAGTGTGCTTAAAACTGCAAGCTGTGATATTTAGTTGAAGAACAATATCAATTTTAATACAAGATAGGTTAGGGAATAATAAAATATCTTCTGAAGATGACTACAAAAATAATTATGAGCAGAAAGATGCATAAAGCAAACAGACATCGACTATGGGAAGAATTTTGTGCAGAATTCTGGCCGTTTGCGTACAAACACGCGCATATATATATATGTACGTACATGCGTAGGTACATATATATATATATAGTACTTGGGGATGTATGTAAAGAGAGAGATTGACAGACAGACAGATAGATAGATATATAAGCATATATGTATATATATATATATATATATATATATATATATCTTTCTCTCTCTCCTTCTTACTGTCCCTCTCTCCCTCACCTGCCCTCTTCGTGTGTGTGTGTGTGTGTGTGTGTGTGCATGAATATATATATATATAGAAGTAAGTGTCTGTGCGTAAGTGTGGTTATTACGAAGTGGAATGATATGAAGAAAAATTTCATTATTATGTAAATATGAACACATTGAAAATCAAACTACCTAATTGATGAAAGATAAATTGGTAGATAGCTACAAAGGTAGATAGAGCCATTTACCTATATACCCAGATAGAGATAGACTGTAAAGAAGCTCTCTCTTTCTCTCTCAGTATCTCTCACCCACAATATATATATATACATATATATATATATAATACATCCCTCTCCTCTCACTTTGTTTTCTTTCTCTCTATTTATATTTCCTTATGTATCCGTTTCTCTATATTCTCCCCACATCATATATATAATAAATGCTTGGAGGGAGAGCGGTAGAGAGAGTGAGAGAAAAAGAGAAGCAAGTGTAGTGAGAGTGTGAAGTAAAGAGACAAAGTGTTAGATTTACAGGGCAGGAAGAGATGGTAGAAAAAATAGCAAGATAAGAAAATTGCTGCTATCTTTAGAAGCAATAGCAGCAATAATATTTTGACCGTAATGGCTGAAAACAGACGACAAAATGGTGTTATTTTATCAGTCATTAAACAAATTTAGTTTAAAGAAACAAAAATAGACGACATCTTAGTTTAAAACTCTTAATGGATTCAGATTATTTCTTCTGATAAAATACAATTGGTTTTTAAAGGAAATTTAGTTGTATCCATCTGGCCGTGAAACACGGTCTGTTTTATCATGAGCACATGCGGTTCTTAATTACCGTTGAATCTATCGGTGACGCAAGATCGAGTCATAATAAAGGCAGCGAGTTAGCAGAACCGTTAGCACGCCGGGCGAAATGTTTAGCGGTATTTCGTCTGTCTTTACGTTCTGAGTTCAAATTCCACCGAGGTCGACTTTGTCCTAACCCTAACGTTAACCTTTCATCCTTTCGGGGATGATAAATTGAGTACCAGTTGCGTACTGGGGTCGATGTGATCAACGGGACCCCTCCCCCCAAATTTCGGGCATTAGTGCCTAGAGTAGTAAAAAAAAAAAAAAAAAAGAAAGAATCAAGTCATAATAGGAACGCCTGCACTTAAATTTCAGTTGGCGGAACATATTCTTACTAAAACGATATATATATATATATATATATATATATATATGGAATATTTTTATGTCTACGTATTTGTCTTGCAAGTCTCTCGATGTGGAATCGTGTGTTGAAACAGATATTGTTATACTTGGGAAAATATGACCAGCTTGAATATTCTTCAACCTTCTAATGACATGAGGGTGGCTGACATGTAACACGTTTTGATATCACAAAATCAAAGGGTAGACTCGTTATAACGCTGGACAAAATGCTTAGCGGTATATCGTCCGTCTTTACTTTGCGATTTAAAAAATAATACTCGTTCGCTTCTTTATTTCTCTCGCTCTTATTTTTTATTTACCCATCATGCTATCAACTTTTACATGTTTCTCTTCGAAGAAAAACAAATAACAAAAACCTAGAATTTCCCACACCTCACATAGAAAAAATCAGTTCATTACAATGTAATTTTTTCAAAATCTTTTATAAACCAATTAACTTTTGGTAACCAGTTTCCGTTTGCTGTAGATCTTACTTTAAAATGGTGTTCGTTCGCATTATTTTAGGTAAAGGTTTCAGAGGACCATCTTTTTACGTATTACAAATTCTTTGGTTGGGTATTGCTACTATTTGGTATATTATCTCTGTTTGGAGTCACAATGGAAAATGTGCCTTACATTATAAGACATTGTTACACTCACAGTTTCTTTTGCAGCAAATGCAGCTTCCGCGTGAATTTTAATGACAATTGGAAAAATACAGAAGTCATAGGAAAGATATCTGATGATGGAGAATGTGTTATTGTGAAAAGATGAGAAGACGAAAAAGAAAACAAGATCAATAATTAATTAACTTTATTTCTTTTTCTAAGAAGTTCGGTGGAAAATAATTAGCAACCACCATGTTCTATTAAATGACGGAATGGGAGATGTTGAAAACTATTTCGTTTTCCTTATTCATCCGCGATTGTTTCTTCTCGAGCTTTCCTTATTCTCATATCATTTCTTCATTGTAACACCACCACCAACAAAAAAAAAAAAAACATCAACAACGTTTGCTACAATAAACTGTTGTGCAGTCGCAGTGGCTCGTTATGGCGCGCGAGTTCTGCAGTGGACAGAGGATGAGCTGAAGAAGTTGGACAGGAAGGCAAGAAAGCTGCAAACAGTGCATGGAGCTCATCATCCACGTGCAAACACTGACCGATTATACATGAAGGAAGTCTAGAAGGAAGTGTGAAAATAGACATATACAATTCTCTTCAGTACGAAATAACCCGGCAATAGAAAATAAAGAATCTGAAGATAGTGCCGATTATTGTTGGGTCCCTGGGGACTGTATCAGAAAGCATCAAGAAGAATGTAAAGGAAATCGGAATAGAGTCCCCAGTAGAACTGTTGCAAAAGTTCTGCCTCCTTGGAACGGCCAGAATAATCAGGAAAGTACTTATTGCAAAGAACAGAGAACGTGGTACAGTATGCTGCAGGTGTATATATCTATATATATATACATATATATTGAAAATCCACGTGGGGAATTGTAGTGAAATATATAAAAGATAGTGCACAGAAACTAATGCTGTACAATGTGTGTATATATATATGAAATATAACCTTTACGTAGTCGCCCGGCTTCGCTTGTGCTAATTATGACTAACAAGTCAGTGATAATGTCATAATCAGAAACTGTGAAGTTTTCATTTCCTGTTAGTAGAAAGAACGATAGAGAGAGAGAGAGGAGAGAGAGAGAGAGAGGAGAGAGAGAGAGAGAGGAGAGAAAGAGAGAGATAAATAGATATAGACAGATATATATATATATAAATGTACTTTATATAAATGTATTTACATATCTATGTACATATATATGTGTGTGTGTGCATGTGTACAAATACATATATATGTATATGTGTGCGTGCTTGTGTATGTGTATATATGTATATGCGTTGATTTGCATATCTTTAGATGAGGAAATGATGTACATGTATAGGCAAAACACTGTTCTATCTACAGGAATATGAACGGGTATGTTAATGCACGGATCTGTATGCATTTGTGAAAGTGGACGCATCTAAATATTTGTGTGCATGGGGGCGCATCTGTGCGTGGTGTGTGTGTGTAGGTGGGCGCTGTGCTCCTCTTGCTCTGCTGACGTCAGCCTATGTTAGAATCAGCTTAGTCTTAGACATGAATCTTAATCTCTTGAAGGGGGAAAAAAGCAACGGCAGCAGCAGCAGCAGCAACAGCAGCAGCAGAAAACAACAGTAAGACCAAGAACAACATGAGCGATAGTTAACGTTAAAGAAAGCGGGTAAAAAAAAATAAACTCATACACACATAAACGCACAAAGACACTTATGCAAATACAATAAATAGACACACAGAAACACACACACACACACACACACACACACACACACACACACACACACAGAGAGAAACATACACAAACACACACACACGCGCGCACAGAGGCACACTGGCACCCAAAGCTGTCAGACACTTCTGAAATCTATAGACTGGATCTTTTACCCTCTTGTATAAAGTGTAGACCGTAGTTTCTGGGACTCTGTGTGTATGTATGTATGTATGTATGTATGTATGTATGTGCGTATATATGTATGTACTACCTATGTAACTACGCATCTATTCATGTATGTAAATATATATGTATGTTTATAAGTGTGTATTTACTACCTATCTATGTGTGAATATATACGAGTGTATATGCACGCATGCATGTATATGTATACGTTAGAATTCTTCATACAAAAAGAATTGGTTTCTAACAATAGAAAAAAAAATTTAAAAGCCCATCGCAAGAATTTTGATAAGAATAACAAGTTGAAGGCTAAAAATTCTTACAAATATCTTCTGATCCTTTAAGAGATTGTATTTGTAAAGCTTGTTTGAGCCGGTTTCTTTCTTCGCCTGAAAACGCTCGCTTTTTCCAAATTGTTACTTAAACATTTAATAACATAACCAAGTACACCAATAGCTGTTAGTACAAATATCAATTTATATACAGGGATAGAGGAGTTGCAGCATTCGAAGCAGTTGTCCATGAATATTCTCCTTTTCAATGATTTGCAACGAGATGTTCACATCTGCAGGACAAGTGACCTATACGACTTTACACAGTTTTTTCTTTCGTCTCGGGTTTGCTGTATTTTGAACTCGCCAGAAGTTTTATTGGGAATGTTCCGTCAGCTCTCCTTATGTATTTATTCTATCATACATTGCTGTTTATATTTGTCCTAAGGCAACATTTTTCTGCTAATATTATTATGCAATTGAGATAATCAAACTACATGAATCACTAGGATATGTGTGTGTGTGTGGGTGTATGCCTATAATATTCATATAATATTGATACACTTACACACCAACACACACACCAACATACACACACATACACACGGACACACATACATACACACATGGTGGGTTGTCTCGGTTTCAATTCTAGCTAGCAATGTCTTTTTAATGTGTGTTATTTTCTGTTTTATTTTATGCTTTGTGTTTTGGGATCTACTCTTCCGAAACATTGAATAGGTGTGTATGTGTGTGTGTGTGTGTGTGTGTGTGTGTGTGTGTGTGTGTGTGTGTGTGTGTGTGTGTGTGTATGTGTGTTAGTGTGAGCGCGTGTGTGTGTATGTGTATGCTTGTTTGCATGTATATGTACATACATATATTTATATATATATATACGAAGAGGGGAATATTTGTCTGCCATTGGTCAAAGCGAGTCACATGTTGATGTTGTTATCAATATGACCACGACATCAGTGCCCGTTCATTATTTCTAGGACTGCGTTGTTCTGGGACAAAATGTTGGTGACGACACTCTTACCAGAAGCAGAGGCTCAGTTCGCTGGCGACAACAGTTAGCTAATATGCGCGAGCTGCTGTGTGTAAGTGGATCTATGTATTTAGTATATTCACGTATGTGATTTTGTGCATGTGTGTGTATGAGATTTTGTGTCTTGGCGAAATAAGCTCTTTGTTATATGCATGTGTGTGTGGACATTATGTGTGCGTGTATGTGAACGTGTGCCTGCTGCGTATATGTGTGTATGTTTATGCGCGCACATATGTGTACGTTTGTATCCGCTGTATTCGTGCGTTTATTTTACACTCGGGAAATACTGCTGGCTGGAAGAGTGTTTGCGTTTATATCTGTTGCATGTGTGTGTGTGTTAACGGGTGTCTATACGTATAGATGTATAGAAATGGTGTTTGTGGGAGCTTCTGGTGTATTGGTCCGTTTTATTTGTTGTCACACACCAGCGGCAGCAATTTGGACAGAACAACCAGATTTGTTGTTGTATAATGGTTTGGCGGTGCTAGTTGAAGAAAGAATAAAGAAAGACTGGAAGATCTGCATGGTCAAGTGTGTGGCTTGGACATATGGCAGGGGGTTAAGTACCCTACACTTGTTGATGGATACTGCATATTGGTAGAGAATTTATAATCTCTACAAAACTGTGTCTGTACGAATGCATGTGTGTGTATGTATCTGTGTGTGTGTGTTTGTGTGTGTGTGTGTGTGTGTGTGTGTGTGCATTAGTTGTAAATTAAATTACTACAGTATAAGAAAAGCTGTTTTAAGCACTGACAATGTATGTGTGCAGGTGTGTATTTGCATATTTACCTATGTATTTTTATGCATACGTATGTAATATTTGTACATTATATATGTATGCATACATATATGAGGCATGTGAGTGATATACATCTATATACATATAACACACACATAAACATATAAAGTATATGTTACATCGATATTGATCGTACTAGCCTGTGTATGTTTTTAAAACTTGGATGATCTATAAACTCACACACACATACACACATACATACACACACATGCAGGCATATATACATGCTTACATATACATATACATATATATCTATGAATCTCTCTGTTTATATATATATATATATATATATATATATATATATATATATATATATATACACGCACACACACATACACAGACGCATATATGTATATACATGTATGTATATTGTATGTATGTATGTGTGTATGTATGTATGTATGTATGTATGTACACACAGTTAGACTAAGCAACAAGGAACAAGTAGATAGCTGCACTGTTTCATCAATGGTTGTAATTCAAAATGGCCGAAATGTTTAATAAAAATGATTTGCTGTCGTCGTTTGGGGAATTTTGTTGGAATATTTACAGAAACTTTCGCAACGTTGTAGTTTGGGCTGTTAATAGATGTTATGAATTATCTTATTGGAGGTTGAAGTAAATAATAATAATAACAACAACAACAACAACATTATTAGTATAGAAATAATATTTATAATAATAATAATAATGATATTACAATACAGAAAAATACTTATAATAATAATAATAATAATAATAATAATAATAATAATAATAATAATAATATGGTTGTATTTTTTAGCACAAAGTGTTTACCAATCGATCAAGATGTATAGAAGAGAACAGAGTTTCATTACATAACAACAATAGCTGTGTCAACAACTCCAGCTGGAACAAGCTTTGGGTACATCAGCAAATAAACTGGCGTTACATATAGGCTGTCCTTATATATATATATATGAACAACCGTTTTTATAGAAATGTAAATAACTGATTCGCTTTTCGTCGCTGACGAAGCGTAATGATGCAAAGCCCTATGCGTCCTACGACCCGGTGATGCCATTCGTAGAGCAGTATATGTTTCGCTCCATTAATGTCTGTGACTTGTATTTTCTCCCGACATTATTTAGACAGCAAAATGTCTATATCCACCATCCACGATAAAATGTACACGAATGTGTTAAATATGATTGTTCCACATATGTTTTTCTTGTAAAAGATTTCTTTCGTTTCTATATTGGAAACTATGTTATCCAAATTTCTTTGGTGATTCAAAAGAGTTGTGTAGAATTCCGAGACTTTGACTGCTATTTTAAGCTGGTCAAAGAAGCACCCTTAGAAAAAGTTGTATACAATGACTTCAAGAAGGTATTTATATCAGCGACAAATGATGTTTAAAGATGGTCACAGTCGCCATATTAACGACGTCTGTATTTTGTATTTTTATCGATATACTGACAGCTAAATAATATATTATGGCAATTGCGGTGGACATCTTCTCAAATGGCTGATATCCAGGTCATGACGGAGTGTGAATATTAACGTCGTTTCAATGATAATAATACGTCATATAACTGTAGCTATTGTCTCATTTGTCATAGACGATGGCATGCGCAGCATTAATTCACCAGTCTATGATATTGTTGTTGTTATTATTACAATATCTCATATTCTATATATTAACATAAATTAATAGGAGATATCTATTTTTCTAGCAATATTTTATTAAAGCGAAAGGAGTAAAAATGGTAAGACCAACAGACAACATTTTAGCCAGCTCTTTCGTTTCAATGCTTTGGTCTGGAGGACGTATTCGTGCCTGTGCTGTCCAAGACATCTCTGAGACGACTGTGGTCGACGTTGTTGATGTTCCTCTTGTATAGAACTGAAAGTTGATGTGTTCTAAATAAAAATATACTTCCATTTATGTTCAGAGTCTTTAAAGGGCCCAGGGGAATACCTTCGTGCTACTTGTTCTTTTATCTGAGCTGCTGCAACTATGCAAAGACACCAGAAGCCGCCTCATGTTCAACAAATACCCGTGTAAACAAAGACATTTCTACTGCATAAATATGGGCGCCAATGTGGCTGTGTGGTAAGAAGTTTGCGGCTTAACCACATGATTCCGGGTTCAGTGGCACCTTGGGAAGGTGTCTTCTACTTCAGCCTCGGGCCGACGAAACACTTGTGAATAGATTTGGTCGACGGAAAACGAAAGCCTTTCATATGCGCGCGCGCGTATCTATCTGCCTGCCTGTCTGTCTGTCTTTATGTCTCCGTCTGTCCCCTTCCATCGGTTAACAACCGCTGTTTAGGGTGTTTACGTCCCTGTAACGTAGTGCTTCGACAAGAAGTACCGCGCTTGCCAAAAATAGAAAAAATAGCCCAGGAGGTATGAGAGGTGACTATATCTAACCAGTTGATATCCGCAGGAATACGACCGTTTCGTTGCCCTCATCACGTGATACTAACTTTGGTGTATAATAAATCATTTTACACATTTGCGCCAATACGCATGATATATATTGCATTTTACAAATGTACACTTAGAGAAATAGAAAACTAGCTCTTCAAGTCGTCAGAATATCATTGCTACACAGATGCTTCAACTTGATGGTCATGCTTGGACTGTCTTTGATCATAGTTTTATTCAGTTAGTTCTGATCTGGCTCTAAACAACCGGAAGAGCATAACCGGTTGCTACCATCGTTTCTCCCCTCCCTTCAATCGACTCAGCTGTTGACGAAGATCGAAGTGGAGATGGCTTTATACTTCTTTAATTTATCGAGAAATAATTTGTCAGAAGATAACGATCGATATTGCATGAAAGAATTCAGAGTGTCATAATAATATGAAAAGAAAAATAAACAGTTATAAACAATTCTATATACACCCAGCTATGTGGATATGTGTGAGTGTAGGTTCGTAAAAGAATATATACTAGTTTGGTGCGTGTATATTATAAATACAGAATTTAAGAATATTTTTGGCATCGCTATATCTCGGTTTATTGATGTAACAGTGTATTGGAATAATACTCTGGCCAACTACTAACCTCTCTCTCTCTTTCTCTCTCCCTCTCTTTCTCTCTCTCTCTCTCTCTCTCTCTCTCTTTCTCTCTATCTATCTATGTCTCCTTCCCTTTCTCTACAGTTCTCTCTTTCGCTCTCTGTACATACATATATATGTATATATATATATATATATATATATGTATATATATATATTTATATTATATACATATATGTATATATGTATATATATATAACCTGTTTGTTTGTGATGTGTCTATTTGTCTATTTATGCTAATAGAGATAATAATTACAACATATCTACAACACAAATTTACACTCTTCCATGAACACATACTCATATTTATGTTTGTTCACGAATATATTATATATAAAATAAACATCTATATTTCATAGCCAGCATACACACACACACACACACACACACACATTTATATATATATATGCATGATAGTTAAGTCTACGTATATATATATATATATGCTTGTATTTATATATATATATATATATATATATATATATATATATATATACACATACAAAGATACATATGTATATATGGATACATTTCTCTAACTATATATGCATATGTGTGTGTGTGTGTGTGTGTATAGGTGTGTGAAAGTAAAATAATAAGTGAGAGAAATGGGACAGGGAGAGAGATATGGTGTATGCACGTACAGGAATACATATATATATATATATCTGAGGGAGTGTGCTGGTGTATATGTGAGTGCGTGTGTGTGTGTGTATGTATATATACAGAACATAGATTCAACTGATTAAATTGATGTCATGGCTGCATAAATCTTGGCGTTAGAATTCTCTTGGAGATTTCTTTCTTTCTTTGCCTTTATTTCGAAATATGTTCTCCAGTGAAGTGTGATCGTCATTTCCCGAAACATCACACAAGAATCGCAGTAAATCATTTCTTCATAGAATCTTCCATTTTGCCATCTTTCATTTAATTTAGAAGAATCATCTTTAAACATTCATTTCAAGACATTCTTAGAAATATTTCGATATTTCTCTCTTTATCAAATATATTTGTTTGTCTTTCTCTTTACGAATATATTACAATATATTTGTATTAAAAACTCTCTTACATTTCTAGGTCTCTTCACCTTCAATGAATCATCTTTTGTTGTTGCTCGAGTCGTTGTTTTTCTTTTTGTTGTTCTTTTATTTTTCAGGTTCTTGTTTAGCCCAAGGTCAGACTTGATCAGCATTCTATCGACAAATACCCTGCATTTTTCTCCTTCGTCATAAAAGAACTTCAATACAATAACATATTGTAACTAAGACAACCTGCAATTTCCTTTTCTTTTTTAAGAGAGGAAATGATTTCAAGGTGATTTAGCTGTTTTAACTAGCACATCAGCTGATCCTATGGTCTCAGCCACTGTTGGTTGAGAAATATTGTTGTTGTTTAGTCTTGATCCAACAGGTGTTCTTTGAGTTGTTTCCATGTAGTTCGGTCTCTAGAATGAATTCTTGGGATATGTCTTTTGGTAGTTGTTTCTCTACTGCAATATCTTGGAGTTTTTTTTTTCTTGCGTTGTTATGTTCGTTTGTTTTTCTTCATTCTCATAGTTTCTGGCGGAGATTCTCTTTCAAAGAAATTTCTTGCTGTCGTGATGTCCCAAGTCAGACTTGAACGACTATAATCCAGAGAAATACAAACTTAAAGAAGAACTCTTTGACAGTATATGTTTATTGTGGGGAAGTTACCTGACCTGAGATATGAGAGGAACGTCTTTGGTATAGGAGGGATGTGTCAATAGGAAACGCTTAAACAAAACATTTGATGGATTTATTACACATCATCCGGCGAGGCAAATCTACGGTGGTTAGAATATACCACTGGACTAAAGCTTTAGTTAAAATACTAGAGATTTTATTCTCATCGTACATGTCCAGCATTTGGCTAAAAGAAGCATGCTGGTCAGTCTCATCCAGAAATGAACTTCGACGAAAATTTCTCTGAAAGATCAACAGAGCAGGCGGCCACCTTGTCTGACTACAGTGTAATCCTGACATTGATGGTTTGTACAATGACTGACATTGATGGTTTGTAAAAATGAGGTGGTTCATCGGTTGCCAGCATTGTCTTCACGGTTGGGTGTGATACAATACCCAAACTATGCAGCGTTGTCTTTTAACAAATCTGAATATTATAATATACTTCAATCTGATCATTGTCAGCTAATATTTTATAGTCACACGCAAAATAAAGATCTCAATCTAATTTTTCTTGCATCCTCTGTTATCACATCAACGCTTCTTAATTTCTCCCATTTCTTCTTGCATGCACATGGCGGAAAGACGGTTTCCTGAAAAACCTTTTTGTAACCTCTTCATCCAACACATTTGAAAGCTCTTACACAATCCTTCATTAATTATTATTATTATTATTATTATTATTATTATTATTATTATTATTATTATTATTATTATTATTATTATTATTATTATTATTATTATTATCATCATCATCACCATCATCATCATCATCATCATCATTATCATCATCATCCTTATTATTATTATTATTATCATCATCATCAACATACTTCTTAACCTTAAATTTTTCAGAGATCTTTTAGAAGTTTTACGTTATTTTACTTTTTAATTTCCACAAATTTCATTCCATGTAACAATCATTCTTTCCCAATTTATTCTAATCTCTCCATTATCAAATTTCACCTTACCCCACCCTCAACATCCCCACCGCCACCACACAGATCATGGCATCTTCTGTTTCCTTTAGTCATGGACCATTATTCTTTCCTTGATCTCATTCTTTCATGCTGTTCTCGGTTATCCATTCACAGTTTTTCTTTTCAATCCTTTCGACATACACTTTTTTAAAAAATTTCTTTTCCTTTTTACATCTTTTTTATATTCATCTTTCATTCTGTTGACATTTCTGCTTCCATTATCCATTTTCAGGAATAAACTGTCAATTCTTGTTTCTTTACTGAACAGAAGAAACTCTCTATGGAATCACTTAATCATTTCTAGATCTGCTTTACTGAATTTAACCTGATTCATCACAGACTATGTCACAGAAACTACTTGGCAATTTATGGAATTCTTGAGATTTTTCTAGTTCCAGTTTGGCGATATTTTGAATTATGGTTCCCTATTTCAACAGAATACTTTACCATTATTTTATCAATTGCCCCCTATTCACTATCGACAACCGTTTATACTATATTCCTGTTAAGTCCATTAATTATGGCTGCCAATATCTACAGCTTGCTGTTTTCACCATTCCAGTTCCCTTTAGAATTTCTCTGGAAATATATTTATTTATTTATTTCTCGTCGCAAGTCACTGTTTCCATCCATTTATAAGAACAAGGAAGTGTATGTAACTCGTTGCAAAACATGTTCGTGCTATAGCAATGGTAAAAGACACACACATACACTCATTCACACACACACACACACGCACACGCATACACACACACACACACACACACACACACACACACACACACACACACGGATTCTACCAGACACTATACCAATTCACTGCTTCTATGAGACATTATAGGTGTAGAATTACGTCTTCATCGTAAGTTGAGGCACAATATGTGTGTGTGTGTATACAATGATATGCATTTGCCATATCCATTTCGTGTAGAATCGTTCTCTTCACCGATTTCATTACATTTCTATTTCACAGACGATGGTTTCGTCTTGAAATTGTTTGATCATTCTTAAATATTTAATTGAGAACTCCAGTTGAAATATTCTGGTGTAATACCAGCAATTTTAGGGGGAAAGGATTTATACCATTACATCGATCCCGGTACTTGAATAATATTTAAATTTATCGACCCTGGAGGGATAAGATTTAGAGTTGAGCGCTGTGCGATTTGAACTCAGAACGTAAAGTGTTGGAAGAAATATCGTAAATCAGCTTCCGCCACGCATTCTATGAATTTCTGTTGGCTAAATTCCACTCACAAGGCATATTCGAAGAATTACGCAAGATGTCGCATCATGGCATTAAATTCACAAGTATAGTTCATACTCGAAGAAAATTTATACACACATGCTTGTATGTGTGTGTGTGTGTGTGTGTATGTGTGTGATATATGAGATCTTAAAGAATAGTTTATTGATGATTGTATGACACTGTATACTATTTATATGATGTGTAAATTTGAAGGGGAAATACACAGACAACTCTAGCAGGTTTTGAACTCACGGCATAAGAGCCGAGATCAGCTGCTGTGACGACTTTTGTCCTATTTTCATTGGTTGTGAAGATGATATCTTACTAAATCTACTGAGACGAACGTCAAGGAAACTGTAAGAATGTAATGGCATCCGCTTAAACAATCACAGACACATATAAACACACATGCACACTCATGCACAAGTGAAGGTACATATGTATGTATATATATATATATATATATATATAT
>NC_068987.1:1082491-1085064 GCF_001194135.2 Octopus bimaculoides
ATATATATATATATATATATATATATATATACAGACACACATACACACACGCATATATATATATACATATTTTCACGTACAGGCATATATATATATATATATATATATGTATACACAAACACGTGAATGCATATACGTGCATATATTTATATAAGTATATACAAAAGGAGAGGGGAAAGATAAGAGGTACACAACCAGATAGATAGATAGATAGATAGAGGGACGGAGGGGAGTAGAAAGAGAGAGAGAGAGTTGGGGAGACGGACATATTGAATAATGTGAGATAGAATTATTAGCAGGAACGGATGTCCAAATGTTTGACAGTCGACTCCGAGAAAGTGTAAATATTTCGTGCGAGAATCCTCTCTGTAGAACTGACGTTAGTCAAGAATTGGTGACGTGTGAACTATTCCAACTTGCTGTTCTTTATATTTACTGGATGACGTTCGAGACAAGGCACTGGCGAATGGCAAAATGGAGAAGAATCTTTGGTAGAGGAAACATGGACGCTGTTGGAAACTTTGAATGATATCAGTCATTATTACATTGTTTAATAAGGTGGCTGTGTGGCAGACTCGTTAGCAGGCTGGACGAAATGCTTAGCGGCATTTCGCCCATCGCTACGTTCTTAGTTCAAATCCCGCCGAGGCCGACTTTGCCTTTCATCTTTTCATGGCTCAGTAAATTGAGGGAAGCATTGGAGTTGATGTATTCAACTAACACCTCTCTTCCAAAATTTCAGGCCTTGTGACTATATTGGAAACGATTATGGCATTGCTTATTCATATCGTGTCATTATTGCACGCAGGAGTGGCTGTGTGGTGAGAAGTTTGCGCCCCAAACACATGGTCCTGCGTTCAGTCTCCTTGCATGGCACCTTGTGTGTTTTCTACTATAGACTTTAGCTGACCAAGTGTGTGTGCGTGTGTGTTATGTATTACGAGGATCAATTTATCTGGGGTTTGAAGGTTCTTCTATCAGTTTATTCCAACTAACTGAAATCTCAGTTTATTTGGTCTCCGTGATCAATTTCACTCTACTTTCAGTATAGCGATATCTTTTCGGTAAATGTTCTGTTATTGCTCTTAAACTTACTACGAAATATCGATCTTATTTTTAACACATGTATATACATATATATGCTAGATATGTGTATATATGTATGTGTATATATGAGTAAATCTATCTCTCTATCTGTTTCTCTGTTTGTCTCTCTGTCTCTCTGAATTTGTCCGTCTGTCTTCTTCCAGTCTATCCATCCACCAATCGATTAACTATTTTTTAAAAAGATAGTAAGACTAGTCGTTTCTATCCACCCATAGCAGTCTACATATAACAGTCCATCCTTAAGTGTCCACCCAAAGTTATCTACCCAGAGCTGGTCACTCATAGCTCCCAACTCATAACTGTGCACTCTCCAATGTCTTCCATCTGTTTCGGAAGTCCCACAACATTGCAGTTCTTCTCAATACCCGCTAACGAGCTTCCAGAAGTCATGTCCTCTCACCAGTATTTGAAGATATCGTAGAAACCCCTTATTTTATTAAACTATTAAATGAAATGATTTGAGACAATTTTTGCATTTGGTCATTTAAGGGGAGGGCGGGAATAAGCAGGACATATCTTCCACTAATTATGGATATCTTAAGATCCATCCATACGGAAAATGTTACTTCTTAACGGAGATGGTTCACTTCATTGGTTTAGGGTTTTCTTAGAACCACTGACAACTTTGTGGGGAAAATATTCAGCTCCGTTCGAACGACATCTTCAGTTTGCTATTTCTTCAAAAGTATCACTTCGGAAATGACCGTTTCCGTGGACTATGCCTATCCAGGTATATGAATATGGTACTATGGTGCTTCCCGAGGAATCTTACTATCTCGGCGGTCATATTCTCTTCGAGTCCATTTCTATCACGCACACATCCACGCTCCCTCCCCCCCGCCCAAATTACAAGCATATACACACTAATAAATATATGTTTGAGTGATTTCTACCATTTTAACTCAAAGTGTTTAAAATCTATAATTGTAATGAGGGATGGGGAGGAGGGAGAAATATTTAAAGAGTTTTTAAATGTTGCTCGGAGTATTTTAATCCGATTCCTTCCGCTAATCGCCGCTGCCAATGCATCAACACGTCAACTCCGGCTTTTTAGCTCGAAACATGCTCACATCAGAAATAATTATCTCTCTTTAAATATAAGAACAAAACAAACTGGCAGCGAAGGTTAGATTGCAGCAAAGACAAAAATGGACAAAGAAACAAAACAAAATAAAATAAAATGTATTTGTCAGATATTAACACTGAGTAAATGAAACCAATGAAACAAATAACACACACACACACACACACACACACACACACACTGGTAATTATACAAACAGACATACTCTCAAAATTACATACGTACACACATAGACACACATAGACACTCACCTACTTATACGTACCTATACATACACACACAGACATACGACGTATGTATATGTGCACCCATATACGTACTCACGTACGTACTAACAGAGAACGTGAAGAGGTAGATATATATATATATATATATATATATA
>NC_068987.1:1087353-1090071 GCF_001194135.2 Octopus bimaculoides
ACCACCACCACCAACACCACCACCATTCCTCTGGTAGTATAAGAAAACCTATTTCTTCCTCCATTGTCCCAGTCATACTTAGCAGTCTAAAGTATTTTTACGTTAGGGCCTAGATGGAAGGACACCGTGCTTGAGGGGTTTCTGCAGGGTTCTCAAGAGATAATGGATCAAAGTCCCCAAAAATTCTTCCTCGTGGTTTCCAACAACAAGAATCAACTCATCGTTATATCGAGGTATTCAACCTCAAAACGATTGCTTCCGCTCAGTACTTACAATAAAGGAAATTCTTTTTAATGCATCTGAAGGGTCGATATGATGATGTTAAATCCGAAGACGGGTGACGTTTAAGGGTGATGAATAGTTAGGGGCAATCTGAAACAGGTTTCCGCACAATTTCCGCACAATCTATTTCACTCGGGAGAATCAGATGATGTAGAAGCTGATATAAGGGACCCAGTTACTTCTTAACCACGTGATCATTTATTGTTTCATGGCTTTGTATAATTTTCGATGCCAAAATTTGGAATTAATCAAACCCAATATTGGAATATATGGATTGATATGTATATCGCGTTTATGAGACAATCAGATTTTTTTGGTTTCTAAAGCAGTCCTTCACGTGGAAATTTTAAGCTCTCTTCAATCATTAGTGATTCGTTACAAATTTACTAATGAAGCGTGAGAATTGCCGGGTGGCGGTGGCGGTGGGGTACATGAGCCAAAACAGTAAGGAAAATCTCTCGACGACTCAGAATAAATTCCTGGTCTGTGACTTATTTCTGCTTACAGAACGAAAAGACATACGAAATGCCGCTAAGAATTTGGTCCGGTATGCCAACGATTCTGCCACTTCGCTGCCTTATACGGATAAAGGAATATCAACTTCTATAATCCGTTGTGGTCATAAATAGTTTCTTGCTATAAAACACTTCTTCAGATCGCATGTTTTAAACGTCGCAATTTTTGGTAATGAACCCAGCATCTGGTGTTGTGCTCAAATATTCTACCACCTGGCTAGGTCCCATCTCTGGTCAACAGCCGATGGTGTCAAATAACGTTTTACTTTTAATATTCTGAATTTTCATTGTCATTAATATATTTTCCTACCATTTACATTTCGCGTCATTTTCCGCTTCCATAAATTTCCAGTAAGCAAAATGGTTCTGTTTTCGCATGGCAGAATTCTTTATTTGTTGTTGAATATAAAACACGGGATCAACGTTCGCGATTTCAAGATGTCACTCTTTGACTTTAAACATCGACAACTAAACAATATCTTTTTTTTTTGCCCCAAGAAATAAATACGAAATATTTGAAATGGTTGGAAAACAGTAGGAAATATGTCTATTAAGAAACAAGCTATAATTATCATAAGCAAGTGCTTAATTAGTGAAATTAACAACCGCATTTCTATGTAATTTAATTTTTCCTCATTATAAAAGTTTACTTTTGTCATCATTCAAATTATTGCGAGAATTATTTCAGTTTGTATATAAATATATACTTATGCGTATAATATCTATACTCACACACAGACACACACACACACACACAGACACACACACACACACACAGGTATATATAGATATTATATACATACACACGTTTATGTAAATACAGACACACAAACATAAATATATGCAACGTGGTATGCTACAACTATTTGCACACGTATACTTCATAGTATGTGTATGTGTGTGCATACACATACTTACAGACACACTCACACGCACACACACACACACACACACACACACACACACACACACACACACATATATATATGAATATGAATGTGAACATAAATATATATACAAATACTTATCTATATGGATAGATAAATAGATAATTACACATGTTAATATATGTATATACATACATACATTTATGGATATATATATGTGTGTGTATGTGTGCTTGTTAATATACGTGCGCAAACATGTTGAGAAAATTAAACATAGTTACACTATAATGTATTTTCTCTTCTTTCTCGGTGCATATAAAATGTCATTTCATTGTATTTAACTAGGGTTAGTTAGATCTGCAAATCTCCGAGATTGCTCACTTGGTACTTTACAAAAACACACCATATTTTCAAGTGAAGTACTAATAATTTTTCTAACTTGCTCTGGGCATAAATATTCTAATCCATTTCGCCGACTTAATAATATTGTAACCTCTCATAAATCTCTGTTATGTACTTTTAATGCCACCTACATGTGTCTAAATTCGTGTACTAATGCAGTGATTTACAGCAAGATATATATATATATCTTTAATAAGATATGTGTGTATTTGTGCGAATGTATAAATCTATGTATTTGGATGTTTGTTTATATGCGTTGTACATGTATGTATCCATGTATATGTGTGCGTATATGTGTGTGCATGTATATACGAATGAACATATATTTATATACAATGTTTTTATATTTAAGACGAATATGTTTGTAAGTGCTTCAATGAATATATTTGCGTGTTCACGTGTGAAGATATACGCGTTTTTCGTGATTAAGTTTATATATCTATGGGTCTACATGTATGATGTACATATACATATGTGTGTACGCCAACATATAAGCATATATATATATATATATATGAATATATTTATATATGTATGTATATATGTGCGTATATATATATGTATATATGTGTGCATATATATGTGTATGCATATATATATATATATATATATATATATATATATATATATAT
>NC_068987.1:1090146-1095110 GCF_001194135.2 Octopus bimaculoides
GATATATATATATATATATATATATATATATATATTTATTTATACATATATATATACACATATATACATATATACATATACATACATTACTTATGTGCATATATATGTATATGTATATATATATATGTGTGTGTGTGTGTGTGTGTGTGTGTGTGTGTGTGTGTGCATATACGCACATCCATACGTACACACATAATGTGTGGAATGTTTTAAAACGTCAACATTCATATATGTATTTAAGTTCTAGAATACTTTCAGGTAAAGCAGTGATATTTTTTTTAAAGAATGGCACATACACTATATAATCACACACACACACACACACACACACACACACACACACACACACACACACACACACACACACACACACACACACACACACACACACACACACACACACACACACACACACACACAATATTTATAAAATATTATAACAAAAATAAAAGAATAAAAACTAATATTGTTCAGTTTTCAAAACTAAAATCCCCCAAAATATTTCAATAAAATGTCGAAAATCTGACGGAATATGTTAATATTTCGTGTATTATTTGGTAAGCAGCAACGGTGTGGCACTCAACTCTATCGTTCTGCAAAGACAAATGTCAACTTCATTTACAGAAATAATAGTCATTCTATAAAACATATATAACAGATGGACGTATACATAGATTTTTATATACACCGTTGCACTCTCTCTATATCTCGAACCTTTTCATTATTCTCTCTCTCTCTCTCGCGTTTCTCTCTCTTTCTCTTCCCCCCTCTATTAATATATACATACACGTGAGGCAGATTGGATGTGTGTGTGTGTGTTTATGTGTGTGAGTAGATCTTCATAAATGTGTCCTTCTATGACGAGTGAATTTATGAGTAAGAATGTATATATGTAGTTATGTATGTGTGTCTGTATATGTACACACACACACACACACACACACACATACATAATCGTATACACGTCTACCTCTCTATGTACACAGATACATAGTCATACAATATATATTATATACTTCTAAATATAGGAGATGGTCACGGGTGGAACGCTCGTGGGCATAATCCTGCTTCATCAATAATGTGTTGCATGTGCGCGTGTGCCTTTACGTGCACATGCTTTCATACACACACACACACATACACACACACACTAGACTTACAGGTGCATATAAATATTTATATCTATATACATATATATGTGCATATACATATTTATACCTATATACATTCATATATATATATATATATATATATATATATATATATATATATATATATACGTACACACACATACACAATCGTATATGCACATATACATACTCACACATGTCCAACATATCAACGATATCAAATTCTTCTTCATTTCCATATCAGTTCCGCCATGTTCGTTTCAAATATATATTTTTTTTCTGTTTCTCCAGATACATTTTTCTTGTTTATTTATTTTGTTTGTAGTTATTTTATTGCTTATTTATTTGTTTTCTTTTCACATTTTCCTTATTTATACCCATCCCCGCTCTTTCACCATCTACCGCGCCTTCTTCTATCTCCCTCCCTCTCATATTCTCGTTTACTTTTGCTTGTACTAGTTATTTCATTTATTATTTTCTCTCCATTTCAAAGTCAATCAGCTTCTATGTTATACCCTAATAGATTAATGGTATACCTAACTTATTTTCACACAAGCGCCTGTACGCAAAATATTTCTAAATTCTTCCTAAGTGCTTCAATAGCGCTAAAAGTATATTTCTCTGTATTCAAATATAAACAAACGAAAAAGAGAAACAAAACAAATAAATAACTTAAACTATTTATTTAGTTTTTTTGAAAATATTTTTATTTCGATCTAACTGGTTACACACACACACACACACACACATACACACGAATATGATGGTTTAAAAAATATATTCTTTTCTACCCTAAGCACAAGGCCCGAAATTTTGGGGGAGGGGGCAGTCGATTAGATCGACCCCACTACACAACTGGTACTTAATTCATCGACCCCGAAAGGAAGAATAGCAAAGTCAACGTGCGCGGAATTTGAACTCAGAACACGAAGACAAATGAAATACCGGTAAGCATTTCGCCCGGCGTGCTAACGTTTCTGCCAGCTCGCCGCATTGGTTTAAAACACTATATTGACAGCTCTATGGTCAAATAAATGCGTTCCAGGCATGGCTATTCCGTAGTCAAATTTGTCATTTTCTAGTAGTGACTTCTAAAGGAGTATTGGTGGCTGTTTTCCAGGTTGAACTAATACGTGAAGGGTCCCAGATTGTGCACACAGCAACGACGACATAGACACTTATGGTGTTTGAGAACATATTCATTTACAAACCAATGTTGTTATTCCTGCTGCTATTGTTATTGTTGTTGTGAAGACGCATAGCTGAGTGGTTGGAGCTTCGGGATCACAACCATGAGGCAGTGAATTCGATTTCTAGACTGAGCTGTCTGTTGTGTTCTTGAGCAAGATATTCAACTGTAGAAATGAGTTGCGATATCACTGGTGCGAAGCGGTATCGGCGTTTTACTTTCCCTTGGATAACATCGGTGGCATGAAGAGGGGAGGCTGGTATGCATGGGCGATGGCTGGTCTTCCATAAACAACCTGGGGTCTCGGAGGCAATCTCATGGTCATTCATGATGGAAGGGAGTCTTTACCATTTACCCTTTATTGTTGTTGTTGCTGGTGGTGTTTCATTGCGATTAATCGAGCGCTCATAAAGTGGAATGCCCTAATTACACGGTTGTTAGCCTTTACATCTTTTTCCTTTTTAGTTTGAACACCACCAGCTAAACGTTGGATGGCCTCAGTGCAATTCTTACTCTTCCTAGTTTTCCTGCCAAGTCAGCAATTGTGAATTTATTTCTTCCTCCCATTACACATTGGAAACCTGAAAGACAATACGAACTCACCTTCCAATGACTAAGCCCCAAAAAATAAAAATTAAGGAACCCGCGTGTTTCTCCGGATTATATTTTCATAGAGTGTATCTATAGCTCATCCAAAGTGTCCTTCATTTTGAAATAATGCCATAAGCCTTCAAAGAGATCTAGACACATTTGGACCTAAAGTACTTATATTAAAACCAAAATGCTTATGATGAAAAGAAAAGTAAACATTTCTCTCAGGCAATTTAATTTTAAAAATGATTATAAATGCACTTAAATCAACATCTCTGATCGTCATAAAATATTGACCAAGCAATGTTCGTTGTGTATTCTGTGTTCTGAAGGTAAATATATGTTTGTCACTCAAAGCAGAAGTGTGATCAATTACCTTTTCTGTGCCAGAAAGTTGATTAAAGTACATGTATAATTAATTTGGTAATGAAATATTTGGCCAAAACTACATTATATTGATTTTAGAAGATTCATTTTCGCTCTAATATCTGTGTTTTTCGCAAACACACTAAACCTACTTTTGATGTATATTTGTACATTGAACGTCCAATTCTGTTTACACTGGCAATGAAGAACTTGGGCAACTTCGCTTCCCCTGCAAGAAACACCAGTCAAATCTTCTTAGAATCCATACTCTACCTTCTACCAAAAGCAGAGAGACCCTATCTTCTCCAACTAATTCCATATCATCTTTGACTCACTCTTGTATTTGTCTTTATACATACATCGCTTGGTATTTATTAAAATCAGACGAAGGATTCTGTGTATGATTGTTTAGCCTACGAGAAATACCAACCAAATACCTGCATATTAGATGTTGTTTATGAAGGTGCGTGACTTGGCGGATAGGGTGCTGGGTTTAGGGTCGACGTTTGTGCGTTCGATCGATGCTTGCCCCAATCAACGAGCTGTATCCTTGAACAAAGCACATGATTTTCACTGGTGCCAGCTACCAATGAGTACCAACCTTAATTTGATAGAACTCAGATTCCCTCCAGTTGTTACATTCTCGATATTAAGTAGAAATTGAGAGGAGATTCAAGAGGTTATCCATCTCTGCTCGTGATTGTATCAAAGTATCACAGTATTGACGAGACCATTAAATGCTGTTATACACCACTTGTCACAATGTGCCTCCAATTTTAACATCCTTGTGTCATTCTTTTCCATTTTGACCCAAGTTGCTTAACTAAATCGTCGTCCAATCGCTGTGGAGGTCTTCCAAGTGGACTTTTCTTATTTTTTGAACACCACTCGACAATTGTACCGGTCCATCGCATGTCTGTGAACCTTGTGATATGTCCGGATCAGCGGAAGTTGTGCTTTCGGTAATCTGCAATCACATCCATCACTCCGCTCCATTCTCGAATAATCTCATTTTAAATATGCTCTCTTAATGATATTCCTAGCATGGCCCTTTGCGTCATAACCAATCAGTGTTCTATCTTCTTCGTAGTAGCTCACGTTTCTCTTGCGTACAAGAGCGCAGGTAGATGGTGCTGTTGAAGGGTGTGGCACGGAAGAATACTATATAGATATGTAAAACGATTAGCAAAATTGTGCTCCAAGCTCACAACTCTTGAGATTTCATCAAACAATTTGAAATTAAAACTCAACTTCTATGTCCGTTTGAACAACGTATCAGGTGCAAGCGACGATTCACACTGATTCTCCGCTGCTGTATATCTAGCTCAAGTTATCTTTCAACTGTTCACAGTCTTATGTAGTTCAACAGTTCTTTGTAATTACATTAACAACTAATTCTCTTAACTACGAAATAACAAGGCAGCAGACGAGAAAGAAAGTAACGAGAGTTTCCGCTCCTTAAGCTTTCAAATAGATTGGTCGCAAATCTAAATTCATTACTATAATAATGGTATAAATATACTCTATCATTAATGTGGTTTTGTAATAAATACAATTATATACATAGGGATATTTTCTGTGTGAGGGTGTTTGTGTGTGTATATTTATCTATCTATCTGTCTGTCGGTTTATCCATCTATACATATATACGTATATATATATATATATATATATATATATATATATAT
>NC_068987.1:1095120-1097028 GCF_001194135.2 Octopus bimaculoides
ATAGATGCTCACAAGAGCGTTGAATAATGTTGCATGATGGTATGTACCGTATAACTAAGATGTATTGTATATACATAAGAGTGTATGTGAGCATGTGTGCATATGTATATGTATGTATGTATGTATGTATGTATGTATGTATGTATGTATGTATGTATGTATGTATATATGTATGCACGTTTGCATGTATGTGTATATGTATGCTTTGCTTGTATGTAATTAGAACATTCCCAGGCACAACGCTATATTGTTAAATAGACGCCTGTGATAAGCGTAGACGATTAGAATATGGCTCGGATTTCTACAAAGACGTGCATTCAATATTAAAATTGTATGATCTCGCTTTATGTGCACGTGCACGAACCGCCCGCGATCCCATCCCACACACTTCCATCTACATAATCAGCCAAACACATATGTATATAGGTGTCTATGTGTGTGTGTATGTATGTATGTATGTATGCATATATGTAGGTGTCTATGTGTGTGTATACATATATATATATATGTATGTGTATATATGTGTGTAAGTAAGTACGTGTGCGTGCGCCTATATATATATATATATATATATATATATATATATATATATACTAATTTCTATATATTCTGGATATTTCATCTATTAAACTATATTAAGTGTGTGGCTATCGTCCACTCATTTTCATTAGATGTTATATTTCATTATCTCTGTTTATCTGGTCATCTATCGGGTCAGCTCCCTGGCCATCGCTGTGTCTATTAACACATCATAATGATCTCACCCACTCCTGCCACCTCTTTGTGTGTGCATATATATATATGTAAGACAAATATAATCAACCTTATCTCATGATTAAGTGTTTAAATTTGCTTCACCCATTTATATTGGTCATCATACATACACCATTTAATTCTATTTAAGATCCATCGATGGATTCTCTCTGTGGTTGTTCGAATTGCTAGGTACAACAACCAAATATCTACATTATTGTTGCTGTTTATGAAAGCAACTGTCCTATTCGGCTGATGATCATAATACATTGAGTTCACTTCGTGGTCTAGGCAGCGCATTGTGTCCTCAGCAGCAGTCTACTTAGCTGCAAATGCCAACCAGCCTAGTGCGGGTGGCACTTTCTTCCCCTCCAACTGTCACACCCTTGATGTTCCGCTGGGTCAAGAGTAGGGAAATGACAGGGTGTTTATGTCTGTTGGCAGTTACATAGGCACCTACAAGATTCAGTGAGAGCATGGTACATACACACTTACGACAGACAGTTTAGCTTTTTCGAAGCTTCGTTGATTAGCTGAAGATCAAAATTGATAAAACAAACATATGATTCATGCTGTTTCAACAATGAACGTCCCGTCATATTGTCTCTTGGCATTACGTTCTGCTTGAATCTGGGCTGTGATATGAGGGAGATAGACTGTGCTCTTTGTAGGATGCGACCACGTGTAGCATCTCTAGTGTTGACTCCGCTTGTCTCGTGTTTCCTCGCTATAAAGTCATATACATACATATATTCATTCAGTATTATCTGAGTGATAGAAATGCAATCATAGCCGCTCGCCTGATGATATATATATGCAAGCCCATACCCAGATTTACACAAACAAGCACATAAGTCAACACTGACAAACATACACGGAGGAAACTGTTGGTGTACAGCGTTGATACGTTTGAGTTCTGAGTTCGAATTTGATCAGAATCGGTTTGATATTCCGATTAATTTCACATAATTAACGTCATTTATGAACTTTAAAGATATTTGTTGATATTGTGTACAGCCAACATGTTATACTACAATTTATTCACAGAGTCACCAAACACACACACGTGTATATACAGAAATACACACACACACACACACACACACACACACACATATATATATATATATATATATATATATATATATATATATA
>NC_068987.1:1097147-1099380 GCF_001194135.2 Octopus bimaculoides
GTGTGTGTGTGTGTGTGTGTGTGTGTGTGTGTGTGTGTGTGTGTGTGTGTGTGCGTGATATAAAAGAAAAATACGTAAGTTAGAAATATGTATTAAGCCGCAAGGGAAAGAAATGGTTGTGTGTGAATGTGTGTGCGTTTGTGTATGTGTGTGTGCGTGCGTGCATGTGTGTTGCGTGTGTGTTGCGTGTGCGTGTGTGTGTGCGCGTTTGTGTGTGCTTGCGTGTGTATTCGCATGCGTGTCGTCAAAGCACTTCCTAATACGCAATAATCATTTGCCCGGATTTGTAAAATTAATCAAAAACCACAAAAACAAAAGCATATTTCTGTGTCTTTCTTGCAATTATCCGTGAAGTATTCATTAGAGGCGGTACAGCCACCTTAAATACATTTAAATATAGATTAAGCGATCAATTAATTAATAAGAACATATGATATTTATTTATTGATTTCAATCGAAATTTCATGAGAAGCAGCAATGTTCCAAGAACGAGGTCAAAATGTAATATTCCTGCGGATTCTTCTGTCAGTCTCTTTGCAATGAATATTTTGCTACGTTCTTAAGATGTCATCATATTTCCAAAATGACGGCTGATTCTAGAAATATTCTGCAGAGGTTTCCTTGAACCTTCCTCTTGGTGCAAAATCCGAAATGCCGAATGTTTTGCGACGCATTTTTATCGCAGACCGCTATTTCGTTCGTACTCTTCTTTTATTTCCTCTTTTCGAGTGAGGTTGAGTATAATGTTTTTAATATGATCAAAAGTATTCCTTATGACTATCCTTCGGCATACACCTTCCCATTTGATAAACGCTAGCATACACTTGAAGGATGCATTGACTGCTATTTCTAGCACATGAAAGCTTTGTCATTGGTTCCTGATGAGGTTGTTGCTGCTGTTGTTGTCGCTAATGTTGTTGTTTATGTCACTCCCAGGTCAGCCAAAAAGATGAACAATAAACGCACACACAAAAAAAAAAAAAACATTAATGCGAGGACGTGGTACATGTAAAGTATTAGCAGACGCTTGGGGAAGGAAAGTTGGTTTAACGTTTCGTGCAACGCTTTTCTTCAGAAACAGAGGAAAGTCCAATAGAAAAGAAGACGAAGGAAAAAAATCGCCAACGATTCACATGTGGTTACATTACGTTAGGATCACCCTGCACTATAACCTTTAATCCATCTGTCGACGGTACTAAAATATGTACAAGTAACTCACTGGGAATAGTCTCAACTGGTCTCTATAAAATAGATACCAGTCATATTAACAGAGTCATTTGATTCAACTAAACAAGTCATTTGTAATTCTGTGACATTCAGCTAATGCTGGAGATGGTTAGTTCTGTTTTTCTTCCATTTAATATCGAATGATATCGTAATATTTTGTCAGTGTGGTAACAAGGTTACGTGCTATCATTGTTATCTATTACGGAGTGGATATAGAAGAAACGTAATTGAGCGCTAACTAAAGCCTATGACCGAAGGAATATCACTGATTGCATGAAGTACACTGACCACTGGTCAACGGGGCGCTTACAGATACGTAATTTACTTAAGATAATGTCAGAATTCTAACAAGACACTGTCTCGAAGCCATTCAGATATGTGCGTGTGTATGTGAATATAATTCACAGTAAGGTAACGTACGCGGGCGTGTGTGTGTGTTTGTGCTTGTAGATTTGAGACTGTATACATTGTGTTTCTGTGAGTCTATCTGTTTGTGTAGAAATTTTCTGTTATTGTCAAAGTTGTCCCAGAATCAAATTTTCAAATTATATAAGTGACTGACACGAATGGCCGAAGAGTTAACAAAATTGCCTTGCAAACATGAGATCACGCCTTCGATTTCACATCACGACAATAGACTTTAACAGTAGCTTCGGCGCAACCCAAAGTTTGTGGGTGAAATTCAGTTGGTGGTGGCGGTGGTGGGTAACAATATTTAATAGACTCAGATTTCTCACCCACACTCTCTGTCTGTGTGTCGCAATGGCTCTTCCCATAAATTAGTGTTAAAAAACACGTGTCTATTTATGTCTTAATGAGTAAACACTTCAGGTGAGAGAATCACGGGGATACAAATCGTAGACATCGACGAAGATCCTTCACTTATATTGGCAGACTACACACGGCCCTCTTCTCTCTCCCCACTCACGCCTTCTCTCTCTCTCATGTGTATCTCTCTCTCATGTGTATCTCTCTCTCTCTTTATATATATATATATATATATATA
>NC_068987.1:1099504-1100415 GCF_001194135.2 Octopus bimaculoides
ATGTTTTGTGTGTGTGTATGTGTGTGTATGTATGCGTGCGTGCGTGTGTTAAAAAAATAAGGTTAAAATTTCATTTCCAGACCCGAGTTTCAGTTTTTAAGAAATTCAGAATCTACATATTCTTTACTAAATCTATTGAGCACTGCTTTCTCTTTTCCTCGACATTAAGCAACGTATGTATGTATGTATGTGTGTATGTATGTATGTATGTATGTATGTATAAAGCAAGATATTTCTGTTTGCGCTGATAGGAGATATTTTCTGACATAAACCTGTGTATATACCTTACGTTATGACGTCCGCAGCGAGATATGAACAGCTAAATTCGCTGCTGACTACCCCCTACCCTATCCAACTGCCCAATTCAGATCCCATAAATACGTATACACACACACACACACACACACACAAATGAGGTGCCGTGTATACACACACACTAATATATCTTATATGTGTGTATGTATGTATTTATGTGTGCATGAATCAATGTTGTATGTGCGTAAGTCGTAGTGTTCTGGGTGACTATGTATTACTGCTGACAGTTCCGAAGACGAACACATCATATTTTATCACATAACCAACTCCATGTTTTATTAAAAATTCTATTCACAATTGCAGTGTTCTTCAGTTGTTCATGAAATAAATATTAAAAACTTATCAACGAAACAAAAGACGACAACAACAATAACAATAACAACCACAACAACAATACCACTAACAATAGCAACAATCACAACAACAACAAGAACGACAACGCGTCAAATACAAAACGTTAGCGAAAACAAGAAAGACTGATGTAACATTTTCTTAAATTTTCCTTTCTTATGAATCTTCGAAAGATATATGGCCGTAATACGTGTGTGTGTGTGTGTGTGTGTGTGTGTGTGTGTGTGTGTGTGTGTGTGTGTGTG
>NC_068987.1:1101061-1103203 GCF_001194135.2 Octopus bimaculoides
TATATATATATATATATATATATATATATATATATGTATGTATGTATGTATGCATGCATATATGTATGTGTATGCAGTTCTATGTGCGTATATGTGAGAGGATGTGTGTATTTTCAGTTGTTAAACAGTTCTGAATTAACTTCTAAGCTATTTTCGGAGATTGTTACACATGCGAAGTAAGTAATAATAATAGTATTAATAATAATAACTATAATGATGATAATAATAATAATAATAATAATAATAATAATAATAATAATAATAATAATAATAATAATAATAATAATAATAATAATAATAATAATAAAATCAAAAATATTATTAAATATTTCTTTATATTTTGATATTTTGTACTATATATTAAACCATTTTCCGTTTGTACATATATATTTATGTGTGTATATGCTTGTGCGTGTGTGTATATGCTTGTGTGTGTGTGTGTGTGTGTGTGTGTGTATGTGCGTGTCTGTGTGTCTGTGTGTGTCTGTGTGTATGTGTGCATGTGTGTGCTCGCGCGTTTGTGTCTGTGTGTGATATTTCCGCCATATTTTGCTGGTTTCATTGTAAAAGACTTCCAGATTTTACCTGGAAAGTAATCTTAGTAAAGGCGAACAAAAAAAGAAAAAGAAAAAAGAAAAAACAAATGAAAATAATATTAATATAAATCAACCTAAAATTCATTTCGGAATGGAAACAAGGAAGCATTTCAGTAAATTATTAGTAACGTAGATGCTATACACACGCACATACTTAAATATAGACACATGCATATACATACACATACATACATCCGCATACATCCACATATGCATGCATCTGCCCGTGCACACACAAATTCGTACATGGATCGATGTGTGATTGCATGCATCTATGTATGAATATATATACATACATACACACACACACACACACACACACACACACACATATATACATATATATAATATAAATACATGTAGGTATATATATACACACGCATACACATCTATGTATGTATGTATATATATATACATAAATACATATATATATATATATGTATATATATACTCACACATACACACATATACATATGCGTTTTGTGAGTGAAGGTGCGTATTGATGTATGAGTTTGAACGTTTAAATATAGATATACATAATTTAAAAGAAACACACACACGTTTCCATACATAATGCATGGATATAAATAACAACCTCAGCGACAACAACAGCAACAACGATAGCAACACGCACAACAGTTTATTTCTTGAGGGTAAAATCGGGTGAATTATGGCGGTACATGTGTGGTTGTGTGTGTGTGTATGTGTTTGTATGTATGCATGTGTGTGTATATGTATTTGTGTTTGATTGTGTGTGTGTGTGTGTGTGTGTGTGTTTATTGAGAGTACGTGTTGTTTTCTGTGTTGCGTACCAACATCTGTACTCTTGTGCAAATGTAGCCTCTCATATTCTGATAGTTTCCTCTTACACCAAAATACGTCTGTAATATACTTTGGAACAATGTTGTGTACTTTCAATTTTATTTACTTTATTAAATATTTTAATGTCTATATTAAATGTTTTTAATTATCGATGAACAATATTTTACTTTATGTCATATTAAATGTATCTCTCTCTTTTGTCTTTCTGTTTGTCCGTCTATTTCCTAAATCTCTTTTTGTGCATGTAATATTTATATGTGTATATATACTATATATATATCTATATTGGATTGCATTGCATTGTCATTGCCTATGGTCAGACCACTGCAGAAGGAGGGTGTCAACATGTCTTCTCCACCAATCGCGGGTTCGGTGTGCAGGCTGTGATTCTAGGCAGTGATCTGAATAATAATAATATTGATAATAACATGAGAACCCAGGTTCGAAATTTCCCCCAAGACACCTGATGAAAGCTGGAGAGTATATCAGCCGAAAAGTTGTGTTAACAACAAACAAGATGAGGACAAATATCTGTCAAATGTAAATAATGTAAAGATGAAAACAGTTATGCAGTGGGTAATTTGCATAATGTAAACAAAAATGAAATGATAAGTATCTAGCAATGGTGACCACTGACATGTATCTAAAATGACCTAGACCCAGACAAATATAGGTATGTCAAATAGCATACAACATAAATTCCTCATCTCTATGTATGCTTATA
>NC_068987.1:1103790-1108067 GCF_001194135.2 Octopus bimaculoides
ACACACACACACACACACACACACACACACACACACACTCACACACACACACAGACGCACACATAAATCGGTCTACCCACCTCCGTTCTACTTTCCTTACCTTCTAAAATATTCTCTTCTGCACTCAACCTTTAACAACACTTCGAGATTCCAATCAACTTTTATTTCTGATTCTTTTAATTTTCCACTCTACCGTGTAAATCATTTGTCCAGAATTAATGTATGTATCGATTGTATCGATTATTTGAAACGGACCACTTTCATATTGCTTCATATGGGGCAAGTTTACACATACTGAATGTGACAGTTTTGTAACGAATCGGGAATGCAATATTTTGCACCGCCTATACTGATATGTCGAAATTTTACATTGAATTGGGACAATATATGTTGTATATACCAACACTAACGAACAGACCCAGTCTCTGACCCACAAACGAGTTCTCTCCTGTCTTTTCATTTCCTAACGCTATTAAAATGGCCTCTTCTCTTGGCATCGGACTGGACGCCGGTCACTTGCTTTCATCTTCTCTCTTTCTCTCATCTTTTTATTCTTTAACTCCGTAAACTCAGCAGCAACCCCTGCGTCCAGTCTGACCTTCCCAGAACCTCACCCTTCTGGAATCTCTCCACTTCGCTATCTTACCTTATTCAAGTGTTCTCTTGCAATTATTCACGAGAAACACTTGCGGGATCAACCTGGAGGGTCACGGAGATCCATGTAGTGAGTGTTACCCTTTTCTACTGATAAAACTCAGATAACTAAAGAATCATATTCCAATCGGTGAGTGGAAAAAACTCAAAGAAATCTCATAATTTTGCTAAGGTGAAATGGTTAGAGGAAAAAAGTCATTTTTCATTAGAAAACCCATCAATGTTAGATAAATTAATTAGACAAATAATGTTTTAAGTCTTTAATTAAGTGACAATATATATCTTGTACATAATGACAATATAATTTATAATGATATATGACGCATGTGATAACATGTTTTATTTTTGACATGATTCAAAATAACGAAAAAAAAAATAAAGACATTAAACCAGTCATTCATTCGAAGATCAGTGTTGCTCATCATACGATGAATGGCTTTGGAAATATAATTTTGCTACAATTATAATATACTAAACCAAACAAATTTGTCAACTACATTGTCATTTACTCTATCTATCTCTCTCTTTCTCTCTCTCTCTCTCTCTCTCTCTCTCTCTCTCTCTCTCTCTCTCTCTCTCTCTCGCTCTCTCTCGCTCTAATTTCACCGTAAAGGCGTTACTGTGTGGTAGGAAGTTTGCTTCCCAACCACATGGTTTCAGGTTCAGATCCATTGCGTGATACTTTGCTGGGCAAATGCTGTCTGCTATGGCTACGGGCAGGCGGAAGCCTTGGTAGACGGAAACTGGAGGAATACGGCCGTTTATGTGTGTGTGTGTGTGTGCATTGTGGTTGTTCACATCCTCCTCTTGAAAATGGTTGTTGGTCTGTGTACGTCCCCATGACTTAGAGGTTCGATATGAAACCGATAAAATTAATACCGGTCTTTTAAAAGTCATTCTTAAAACCTTCACTTGTGTTATTCTCATTCTCGTTTCTGCTGTATGTGATGCAATTATTCATCGAGAAAGTAATGTCGTTAGATGAGATCTGACTTGAAGACTACAATGGTGACTCCATATCCCAGGTTTGGAAAGATATCTAGACCAGCGCATGTGTGCGTGTATGTGTTTGCATGTGTATATATGCCTGTGTGTTTGTGTGTGTGTTTAGGTGTGTTTGTGTGCGTCTCCATTTGTGTGTGTGTACTGTAAGACTTTTCGGTGACTTCTTGCAGGATTCTCCTTTTAGCCAATTTTAAAAATGTCTATCTCGACCGTATCTGGTTGCAATCTTCCAACCCAGATTTCTGCAACAAGGTTCACGTCGTGACCTTCATCACTTAATTTATAGTATTTAACATTAAAAAATGACAATTTTATCACCTACAACTATCCGTCTTGTCTTACGTCTCTGTCGATAACCTTAAAGATCTTGTGACAAAAACTAATTAATAATAATAATAATAATAATAATAATAATAATAATAATAATAATAATAATAATAATAATAATAATAATAATAATAACAATCTATTTATCATTTCAGTTATGTTAAAGTGATTATTGTTGTTGCTAACCCTTACCCCGTTCCGTCGGTGCAGGCACTTAAGGGATTTCTAGTCTATGTGTAGGGTTATCTATCACAATATCATATGATACGGTCTTCGTTTTCGATAGTACAGGATATCAGTTTTAACTGCTGGTTTTATAAATCGCCACCACACCCACCGCCGTCACCACGGTCACCCACCACCCACCGTCGTCGTTGTCGTGGTCGGTAATAAGGCTTGAATCGAACCCTTTTGTGTGAAGAAGTTAAAAGATGGAAAGAAAAATATTTTTTTTAAATGGCATAATCCTACAAATCCCTAAAAGGACAGGTTGCTCACGGTTGGAATGGCTTTACACATAATTTTACTGGATCAGAGCAAAACAACAAGATTATCATTATCATCATCATTGTCATCATCATCATCATTATCATCACACGTATCATCATCATCACCATCGCAACTGCCATCGTCGTCACCATGATCATCATCTTTATGCTCATCATCACAAACAGTAGCAGCAACATCATCATCATCATCATCATCGTCATCATCATCGTCATCATCGTCATCATCATCACGAGCAGCAGCAGCAGTAGCGATAGCTGCAGCATAATTAAGACATATTAATGTTTCAAGGAAGAAACGATGAAAAATATTAAAAATAACTGAAAATTATTTCCTAAATTAGTTGAAAAAAAAAAAAAAAAAGAATGAGTGTTGAACTTTGGTGTTCAAATTACTAAAGTGGCTAATTGTCTCTCCAGCAGTGACACATTAGAAAAGAGAGAGAGAGAGGGAGGAGAGAGAGAGGGGAAGAGAGAGGGGGAGAGAGAAAGGAGAGGGAGGGAGAATAATGGTGACAGAATAGGGATAGGGGGTATCTGAGGGAGAGTATGTACAGGCGTGTATGTGTTTTATATGAGTCATGTACATACAAGTATATGTGACAGACAGACAGATAGATAGTAATACAAGTGTTTGAGTGAGAGATTATGAGAGCGAGATACGTAAAGAAGAAGAAAAGTGAGACAGAGAGATTGAAGAAGTGATGAAAGAAATGTGAATAAGAGAGAGAGAGAGAGAGAGAGAGAGAGAGAGAGAGAGAGAGGGGAGAGGAGAAAACGTAAGATGTCATGAGAGTGGTGTGAGTTAATAATGAGAGAGGGGGAGGAAGAGAGAGAGATTGATTGGAATGATTTCAATCTTCAGATGTTTTCTTCCTCAAACCGCCACCCCTATCAGCATATGCGATCTTCCTCCTCCTTCTGCTAGCCACGTGACGCAGTCAACGAAGCGTGACTTCATTAGTTCAACCAAGCCCGAGGTCGGGGTGTGTGATGTTCACTGAAGCGAGACAAACTGGACAGAAACAAAATAACGAAACACTGAACAAAAATATGCGAGTCAAAGAGAAACAATTGTTGTGTAGGAGGTAGTATAGGGTTGGTGGTAGATCAGTGGTGACGGTGTGAGGGGTGTTGTAGTGGTGGTGTCCTAGTAGTAATGTTGTGGTGACGGCCGTGTTGGAGAGGGTAGCCGTGGTGGTGGTCGTGGTGCTGTTTTCATTGTGGTAGTGCTGGTAGTGGTATGAGGAAGAGGGAGAGTTAGTAGAGAGGTGGGAAGAAAGAGAAAGATGAGAAAGTATGAAAGAGAAGGCGATGAGAGAGGGGGCAGTAGCGGAGAGAGAGGGGGGAGGAGGAGAGGCTAACTGAATGTGAGAGGGAGGAGAGATTGGTGAGAAGAGAGACAGAAAGATATAGAGAGGAGAGGCAAATAGACAGATAATCAAAGAGAGAGAGAGAGAGAAATGAGGTGGAGGCAGGGAGGTAATGGGGTTGGCACGGTTGGATTGGAGATTTCAGTTTTAATCTCAAAATTACTGAAGAATTTCTTTTAATAGTTTGGTGATAATAATGTAATAGCTTTATTGTTGTTGTTGTTGTTGAATCTTATATGTCGTTATTATTGTTAATGTTGTGCTTATTGTTGTTGCGGTCGTTGTTATTGTTTAGTGTTTATCTTTATTGTTGTTGCTGTTGTCATTATTCGTGCTTTTCGTTCTTGGCATTATTATTATTTTCATCATCATCATCATCATCATCATCAACATCATCATCATCATCATCATC
>NC_068987.1:1108455-1113455 GCF_001194135.2 Octopus bimaculoides
ACTCCGTCCCCCGCCCCCGGCCCCGTCTCTTTCTCTATCTCCACTCGTAATCTCCCGCTCGCCATATTCTCTCACTCCACTTACTTTTTTCATATCATCGTTTCAATTTGTAACAAAACGCCAGCAATAAATAGTTTGTAATTTTTCTTCTTAAGATAACACTTCGCTTTATTGATTTATCAAATATTAATCAATAAGATCGATATTTCTCATTTCTTTATAGCTCCTTCAACTCTCTTTCTCTCCGCCTCTCCTTCTTACTCTCTCTCTCTTCCATCTCTCATTCTTCACGTTTCGATTCACAAAATTTCTTCATTCTTCTCTCAGTTCTCATTGTCTCTCTCTCCCTCCTTTTCTCTTTCCCCTCCCTAACCCCCCTTCGCCCCCCTACTTCTGCTTTCACTAATATTTCCAAACAATCTAACTTTCATTAAGGTGTTAAGATTGACAAAAAGGTCTTTTGGCGAATCGCTAAACGATTCCATCATATTTCAAGTGACCTCTTGACATGAAGCAGAGGTCAAAAAATTACCCTGGAATAATGTGACAAATTCTTTAGAATGATGACCTTTGACACAGCAAATAGTTTTTGTAGTTAGTATGTTTGTGTGGGGGGAGCTTCTTTTTTTTTGTTTTTGTTCATGATTTTTTAGTTCAAAAAATGAACTGGAAGTAATTGGTAGAGAGAGAGGGGGGGGATTTACTAGAATTCTTCAACTATTCATTTGGCATCGCATTCTTCGTTCTTTGTTTTATTCTCTATATCATCCACTTTCTCATAGACAGAGCTAGACACATCAACTGTGAGGCATATGTATGTATGTGTATGTATGTATGTATGTATGTATGTATGTGTGTATATATATATATATATGTGTGTATAAATAAACATATATGTATGTGTTTATATATGTGTGTGCATATGTATATATATGTATGGATGAGTATATATATATATGTGTGTGTTTATGAGTATGTATATCTGTGTGTACAAATGTGTGTGTGTGTGTGTGTTTGTGTGTGTGAACCATCACATTGAACACGTTCGTGTACCTTGGACGTGGGAAAGCCTTTCAATGCAGAAGTAATGTGACTGTCTCGGGAGAAAATTCTCCTAACAATATATGCGAAGCGATCCGATCAGGCTACAAATGACGTCATCGGATCGTAGGACGCCGGCGCTTTATGCACCACTACGCTTCATCGGCTACGAACACAAAACCCATCGTTTATAGCGCACCACAAATGATTGTTCATATAATATTTAAACAGCAAATAGTATGTTGACTTATGTGCGCCAAGTTTTGCGAAGTTAGACTTAATTAATAAAAGGTAAATAAAGAAAGCAACAGCGACCGAATTATAGGTGTATACAATTATGTTTAACACGCTCATTTAAATTTGGGAGAGAGAATATTCTATTCACATATCGGAAGTGACGATATCCCCTGTGACCATGCGCCAATAGAAAAGATTCAAAAAGGCCGAAAGGTACAGGGCGTTTTCGTTGGCCGCCGCTGGGACGAATTTATGACTCTCTCTGATGTTTATATTTTTACACATATTTATTTATTTATTTATATATTCACACACACACACACACACACACACACACACACACACACACACACACACACACACACACACACACACACACACGCACACATATATTTATACATATACATATACATATACAAACACACGCATATACACATGCACACACACCTCAGTGTTTGCACTCTTAGCCTCCAGTCATTATATCGGGTTATTATCTCGACTATGTCTATGCTAACAAAGGAATGTATTATTTACCCGTTGATATTACAGTTGCAAACGCCATGTCGGTATTCCTCTGTTGTTTGCGCTTGTTTCAAACGGTTCTTAATATGTTTCGTCCAGAAAATAGAAATAGAATCGCTACGAATATTAAATTTTGTCGGACCAATAACTTGAAATGGGACCGCCCGAAATTTAAAGATTATCGTGAGAAGCCCTATTGGCACACCGGATAAAATAGCTTTGGTGATATGTGAGACGATATTTCTCTTTACTCATCTCTTGCCTTATATTCCTACGTGGACCAGATATAAATTGTGAAAGAATCCTTTGAAGGATAACCAGCGATTCTTGTTTCATGGTATGTATATGTATGTATACGTATGTATATGTATGTAAACGTATGTATGATAGGGTTTTTGTGGTGTAGATTGCACGAAGAATTTTCAATTTTTAGGAATGATATTTGGATTATGATTATCAAAAATGATTTAATTTTATTAGTATAAAGAGTCTGCTTGTTTTCCAAACAATTAGTTTATATATTACGTTTAAATAAAATATTATATAATTTGGTGCATGGGCATTGTTTGTCAATATTTTTTTTTACAAAACTTTGGCGATGACGGTGAATGATAATAACGCTCTGTATTTTGACCTCTCAGATCTATAAAGTTATTTGTATCGATGGACAGACTTTGTATTTTATTTGTTTTTATTTTACTAACATGAGGAATAAGCTGTCCGTAAAATCCATGTGAGATATGATTTTGTTTTCGTTGTTTAGTCTATTATGCTCCAGGCTATAGGGACGTTTTCAACTGAAGGGTTGTGGAGTTGAAAACGCACCTATAGCATGGAGCATAATATACATTGCATCCCCGCACCACCAATGGAACTAAAAGATGTACACTGCACTTTGCAGAGAAGTTGTACATACTGTCTGAAGAATGAACGTCATAAAAAGGAAGAGATGAAATGTTATGCATTAAACAAGTTCGGTTCTCACGAGACTTCGTTTACATCCACGAATAACCCTTTGTCCGTTGGAGAAATGTGAGATAAGAAATAAATGTTTATTAACTTCTGTTTACACCAAAAGCAGAACATGGCTCTGAAGCTTACCACATGACCTTTTATCAACTAAAGAGATGGGGTGGGGGGCGTGTATCAGCTGTAGCCGTCATCTTGTTGGCTGATTCCCTCGGTAGTAGTAGATGGATCGTTGATTTTGCAATGTGTGTGTGTGTATGAGAGAGAGAGAGACAGAATGAGAGAGAGTGTATGTGCATGTGCGAGTAGGCGCATGCATAGCTAGATAGACAGATAGATAGAGAAAGAGAGAGACAGATATATATATATATGTGGGGAGAATTCACAAAAAAAAGACGAAGACAGGTGTAGAAAACAAACATGTATTAGTATAACGCTCGGGAATTGAAAAAAGTCTTTAACGTTTCGAGCCTACGCTCTTCCACAGAAAGGTAGACAGAATGATAGATAGATAGATAGATAGATTCTACACCGTCCTTGGCAAAGAAGTATGAGTTGAGATTGTATAACATCCTTTTGCTAATTGTTTTAGATGTCTTCATAATCGTGAGCAGACACAGAGATACTTTCTCTCTTTTTACTTTTGATCCAGTGGAACCTCAAAGATCTAACAAGGGAATTTTTTTCGTATATCCAGATTTATTCGAAATATCATAATTGTATGTAGGTGTGACTGTGTGTGGGTATGTATACATATATGTGCATATATGAATTGGTGTATGTATATGTGTATGTATGTATGTTTGTATGCTTATGTGTATGTATGTTTGTATGTGTATATATATATGGATAAAGGTACGCAGATAATTTGGTCCGTAGGTATTTGGTCCGTAGGTATTGCTTTGCCATACTTCAAAAGATTTCTGCGATGCTGCTTTGCTTCCTCAATACAGATCTAATGACCAAGGTCTCAGACACCCTTCCTGTCGTCTGTCTATACAACAATAACCATATTGTAAGTTTAACAAGATATGACATTCATTCCGTTACTACTTTACCCATATTTCATCACAGTTTGTGCTGTTTATTTACTGACCAGATTCTTCTGTAAATTGTCTCCATCAATATCATTGAAAAGAGCTTCAGATAGCATGGATTTTCACATTGCCACATCCAGTTTGATACAAACTGGATATATAAGCCTTAGAACACTCCTACGTGCTTATAATTTCTTATGATGTCAACTATTTTAATCTACCGCTTATAGTTCGTGTTTAATGGCAATTATTTACCTGGAGGCGTCTCTTATCAGAAATACCTGAAGATTTTTGATAGTTTATCGCACAGTCGTATGTGAATGTTCCTTAATTCATTATTCACTTTGCATCTAGCAATAAAATCAAATTGACCAAAGTTTTCTCGAGTCTTTCTTCGAACAGAGATAATCCCTTTTAGTTCTCATTCTTGCTATCCCTCTCTCTTACCGCCATCTATTGGCAAACGATAACGACAATGCATTGGGACATTCAACGTCAAAAAGCCTGCAGCTTCAGGTTCTGCTAAATGTTCTTCAACATTAAGATTTCTCTTTGTCGTCATAATCATTCATTCATAGAGTGTCTTGTTTAATATAAAAGCCTTCGATCATGCAGTCAGCTGTCTTTTTATTTTTATCTCACTCTCTCTCGCCCACAATTTCTTATATCTTTAATCATGGATTATAATGAACGACTTACAAACGGATAAAATTGTAATTAAATTTTCGGACAGTAAACTTTTTAAAAATCCTTATTAATCAAGAAAGAATGCAGAGCCCGGGAAATTTCCAGGGGAACAGAGATGGAGAGAGAGAGAGAGAGAGAGAGAGAGAGAGAGAGAGAGAGGCAGACCGACAGACGGACAGACAGAGGAAATACTCTTTTACGTAGAACTCGCGAATGTTTGTTAAAACGTGGTCTCTGCTAAAGGTACGCAAGTTGTCAGGTGAGGATGCTCAACCGGATAACAGTTACATGTTCGGTGTTAGTTGCTAAGAGTCTGTTTCAGTCGTCCCATCTACGTGTATGGAATGCGCGCACACACACACACACACACACAGACTTGTTATCTTGAGAGTGTACGGCTGTATGCATTACGTACATGTATATGCATATATATATATATATATATGTATATATATATATATATATATATATATATTTGTGCGTGTGTCTCTGTGTGTATGTGAGTGT
>NC_068987.1:1116102-1116457 GCF_001194135.2 Octopus bimaculoides
ATATATATACATGCCACCACACATCGGGACATAATCATTTTAATAGGAAGATATATACACGTGTTTGTGTGTGTGTGTGTGTATATGTATATATGTGTGTGTGTTTGTATGTATGTACATGCATGCATATATATACATGAATACCTAGATATGTATGCATGTACATGGAATATATGAAGCGGTGAAAGTTATTCAAAACTTAACAGCATTTGTGAAGTGTTTAAATGAATATAACGAAAGAGTATATTAAGAGTATATATATGTGTGTGCCTGTGTGCGTGTGTGTGCATGGCTGACTATAAGTGTGTGTGTGTGTGTGTGTGTGTGTGTGTGTGTGTACATATATAAATGGTAG
>NC_068987.1:1116467-1117118 GCF_001194135.2 Octopus bimaculoides
TCAACAGGATATCGAAATTGTTACTTCAAACAGTTTGTTTCGTAATTTTCTTTTGAAGAATTCAGATTTTTGTTTTTTAAGTCATGACATTTTGCTTCAACAAAGACTTGATACATATTGGCTCTCATTACCCACCAGCACACACACACACACACTCACACACACACACACACACACACACTCTCTCACACACACACACACGTGCACACACTGGTACACATAACTAAGTATGCAAGCACACATTTCTATCACACACACAGACACACACACACACAGACACACACACACAGACACACACACAGACACACACACACAGACACACACACAAACATACTCTCTCTCCTCTTTCCCCCTCTCTCCAACAGATATGTGTGCGCGCGCTTGTACATACATACATACAAACATACATACATGTGTCTGTCTCTCTGTGATTCTATGTATGTGTGTGTGTCTTTGTGTGCGTGCGCGCGTGCTTCTGTATGTATGTATATGCGTGTGTGTATAAATATATATAAGCCTTAGAACAACGCAACTACATATGCATATATTCATACATACAAATATATATACATGCATATATATATGTATATCTATGATATGTATATATGTATATCTATGATATGTATATATGTACGTGTGGGAATATATATA
>NC_068987.1:1117369-1118717 GCF_001194135.2 Octopus bimaculoides
AAGCCAGGAACTTTCAGCACTCACTCGTATATGTATATATATGTGTCTGTGTGTGTGTGTGTGTGTGTGTGTCTGTGTGTTCATAAAAAGTGCACACCTTATTCTACAAAAAAAAAATAATAAATAACAAAACGTACATTCCCGCACTCGCATAAACAAAAAAATTAAATAAAATGAAAAATGGGTGTGGGTGGGGATTGAGAGATTTTGAACGACCGAAAACAGCCCAACCTCGTTTTGACGTGAAATAATGCCCATTAGCGTATAAAGTGTTCTGTTGGCTGACACTGTTTGTAGGGCATTCTCTAACGAATTCTTGAAATTAAATACAGTTTTATCTGTGCAAGCGACCGATACGGTATGGAAATGGTTATAACTCTTGATAGCGATATTACAACAATGGACGACAGTAGCATTCGTTGTCACCTATAAAAAAGAATACAAAGTCATCTTGATTTTCGCTTATAGCAGTTTATCGTCTTTTCCGCTGTTTGTCGTGTGTGGCGGTGTTGTTATAAATGTGTTATAAATATATTTTTCATGGACGCAATGCTTTCGTCTTGACCTCTGTATTATATCACAGCGGACAAGAAACTGTGGATAATGTTGCTGCTTGCAATATAAATATTGTATGTGTGTTTATATATTATTTTATATCAGCAGTTATATGCAACAGTCGAGTGTCACCTGTCGGAGGACGGGAAACTTTGGAAATATAAATATACATATATATATATACCAAACGAACGATAATTGTCATTCCATTTACATCTCATTGTTCGTCAACAATGTTTCCACTCCTCCTCCCTCTCTTCCCCTCTCCCTCCTCCACGTCATCACCCTCCTCCTTGTCCCCGTCGTCTCTCCTCCTTCTCCCTCTTTCTACCACCTCTCTCTTCTTCCTTCTCCTTCCTTCCCCCTTCTCCTTCTCCTTCCTTCGCCCTTCTTCCAACTCCCTACTTCTCTCTCCTCCCTCTTTCTTCCCCGCCTTCCTCTCTCTTCTCCTCCTCCCCTTCCTCCTCCTCTGTATCTATGATTCGTTGTCTCTCACTGAAGATATGTGAGTAACGTTTTTTTCTTCATTGCCTGACACCAAGCCTAATATGTGCATCCAACTAACCAGCCAGCCAGCCAACTCATTCAAGTTTTGTACCAGCTGTTATTATGCAGTCTTCTGTATAACACGTGCACATACAGACATACGCATAAACTGTTGCACATGCAAACACACAGGTACTCTAATACGAATGTATGCATAAGTTTATATACGTATATGTATCTCTCCCCCTTTCTCTCTGTTTATCTATCCGCACACAGCCCCCCCCATATATATATATATATATACATA
>NC_068987.1:1119416-1121765 GCF_001194135.2 Octopus bimaculoides
ATATATATATATATATATATATACATGTACGATTGAAACCAGTAAAAGAGTAAATAGAATATATATATATATACATATAAGTTAAAGAGACATATAATAACTGCACAAAAAATGGAAAACAGACACGGAAGTTCACCAAATGCTCATCATTTATCGACGAGAGTGTCAAACGCAATTTCACACCTTAGACCCTGTATATGTGCATTTATAACAAATGCACATATGTATTTTTACCTTACTAATTAATGGAACTCTGCGTAACCCATGTTCAGGGCAGTGCACCAGCATGGCCACAGTGTAAGACAAGAAAAAGAAATAAATTAAGAACTGATCTGTTTCGAAATTCAAATGGCAGCGGTGTAAGTTATGCGAGTCTGTTTTGGTTACTGTTTCTTGCAAAAAAGAAAAAAAAAACCTCATAGAGACTCCTTGCTTTATTGCTGCATTGATTTTTCATCATTTAATATGTCAAGTTAGTTCAAGTCGACACATAGCCGTCATTTCTTGGCAAACGGCCACGAGGAGACTCAAGAGAATGTCTCTGTCAGTTAATTCATACAGAATATTATGTATTTTCATATCTTTGTATACTATTTTAAATACATAATGTATATTCATGTGAGTATATGTGTGTTTCTAACCTATCTGTGAATGAGTGTGTAGTAGTGTGCATGCGCGCGCAGTTAAAATGACTGTGCTACGATGTAATTGCTTCAGTTTGAAGAGGCGGTCTCCAAAGATAAGGTCACGCGGCAGACACGCGCCAAACACATTTATATACGTACGTACACGCATGTGTGTATGTACACACACACACACACACACACACACACACACACACACACACACACACACACACATATATACATATATATTCTCTGCGGAAATGCTGGAGAACCGCCTTTAGTCACGCAAATTGGCCCCAGAACTTACTTTGTAAGCCTAGTACTTATTCTATCGCTCTCCTTTGCCGAACCGCTAATTCACGGGGAAGCATCGGTTGTCAACCGATGTTGAGGAGACAGACACAGAAACACACACACACACACATAAACGTATATATATATATATATATATATATATACACACACATATATATATATATATACCTATGCATGTATAGGCGCAGGAGTGGCTCCTTGGCACAGAAATGGCTGTGTGGTAAGTAGCTTGCTTACCAACTACATGGCTCCGGGTTCAGTCCCACTGCGTGGCACCTTGGGCATATGCTTTCTACTATAGCCTCGGGCCGACCACACCCTTGTGAGTGGATTTGGTAACCGGAAATAGAAAGAAGCCCGTCATATATATGTATGCGTGTATGTGTGTGTGTGTGGGGGGTGTGAGTACATGTGTGTGTAGTATGTGATTGTGAATTAATGTAATCACAATCTAAGACACCCTTTTCCAAAGTTTTCAGATTTTCAAGACTTCAGATTTAACCGAAATGAGATTTGGTTTCTATTTCAAGCAAGCTGGCCGACTCTATAGCGACTGTCATCTGGTCAAGAGAGGGGACAATGAGTGCAACTATGAACCCTTTCAGGACTTCCGTGGCCGGCGTAGTGGAGAGAGTGATGTTATCCTCACACTGGAGACTTGGCCAAACTACTGGCGTCCCAAAGATGGGTTGGGTTAAAATGGACACTCCTTAATGAAATTAAACGACTAAAATAAAATGAATAAATAAACAATGGTCAGTCACGTGTTTCCTCATAAACTGAGTTTTCTGGCTTGAATCGACAGTATTATAATATCCGAGATCCAACTGATTACACAGCAAGTCCAAAGCGCGAAACTTTATCCAACTACGTCTGAAACCAACGACGTATAATTAATGTGGTAACTTGACCGTTCTAGATATAGCAGTCAAATTCTCTATCCAACCACACACTCAGTCTTAAGCAACAGAAGATTACGTTAGATATTGTAGTTCTAGATACATAATGACTGAATAAATTATTGTATGACAATATTTGGGCATATATTATTTGTGTGATATACATAAATGCATGTATTTATACACATACATGTGCGCGAGCGCATGTTTATGTGTTTATGTGAAATATATATATTTTTAATCAACAAAAGTTATGAAAGTGACTCAAGGGACAATATATATATACGTATATGCATGAATGTATATATATGTAGATACAGATACTGGAAAATATGGTACATTCTGGAATGCTCAAGTAAGAATTAGTATTGAAAAATCACGTGATAATCAGTTACATTCGAGAATCTACATGTGAAGCCACAACAATAAACAAAACAAAAATTATATTCATACACACACATATGTGCACTTATATGCGAGGAAATAGAGTACACACACACACACACACA
>NC_068987.1:1121775-1122630 GCF_001194135.2 Octopus bimaculoides
CACACACACACACACACACACACACACACACACACGCATATAATGTTTACGAACATATATTATATATAGGTTTCTTCTATATCTCGCTAATTAGTTAAAAAGCTATCTTTCAATCTATCCGCCAGTTTCCCATCGTCGTGCAATGAACCATTCATATATTCATGTTCATACATACATCTATATTTATATATTTATATCTCAAGTCAAACCCTATCTCCCCTGACTATGAGTATGTATCGATCTCAAAACTAATCCCCCACCTCTGTATATATATATATATATATATATATATTTTGCCATTTACATATATCTCTATTTGTCACTTTTTCTCAACTCATATTTTCCTTCACTTCTCTCTCGTTATATGTTTAATGTGTACTCGTGCTCCAGTAAATATAAGTGCAAAATATTTTTTATCATTTAAAGCACGGTGCAATTAGTAACTGCAAACAGTAGGCTGTTGGGTAAGATGTCAATTGTGAACTTTAATAAGCTTCAGATGCTAACAAGTTGAAATCAGGACGATAACATAGCAGAGTGGATAGGAACACAAAGAAGATAATCATCTTTACCCAGAAGGAAAATGTCTCTTTTAATTAAAATATCCACACATTTTCTTATCATCTCCATTATATCTACCGTTGGAGTTTATACAGCTATCATTGTTATTCACTGAGTGAAACTTGACGGAAATGTTCTATGAATATGCTATGTGAACAGTGACAAATTGGATATGTTCGCCATTTGTCAAAGATGTGCAAAGCGCCATGTTTGTATCCAGTCAATACATTCATATTGATCAGTTGAATTGATTCCGTTTTCTCAATCGGATATCTCCGCACTGTTTACGTAAAT
>NC_068987.1:1122881-1126751 GCF_001194135.2 Octopus bimaculoides
TATATATATATATATATATGCATCCATGCATACAACTATATACTTATATAGGTATATGCAATCATATGTATTTTATGCATGTACTCCAGCATGGCCACACTCAGTTTGCCGGATTCATGTGAAGCTGACGATCGTCCTGATGCGACCGTTTATTTGTGAGCCTGTAATTCTTGTTATTGCTTTTGTTCAACCTTGATCCCACTGACTTCTGATCAAAGACATTCTAAGTGTGACCTCCACATAATTAACTTCGAGACTCTTTAGTCCAATGTATTATATTATTTTGATATGAGGGAAATCAGGCTGCTACTTCTAGTAGACTAACTGATATGTTTATTCATTGTCTCAGAGCCGATGATTATAGTCTATCGACGAGAGGATCTCCTTTAGTCACTTCGATGGCACCGCCTTGGAAACAAGGGTTCGAATACTTGGCCAAATTTTTAGAAAAACCAAAAGTCCGGAAGAAGATGCAAAATGCAAATGTTATTATTCCATAACGTGACAGTGACGATCGATATTTAATCGAAGCAAGGAGACTAACCTTCGATTGGTTTTCAAGGGTGGTATCCCTTAAGAAAAGTGTAATCATTTTTGGGTAACGGTGCGAGGTTTGAACGCAGAATACACATAAAGAGGATAGGCCATCCGTGGCATCCCGTTTGACGCTCCAACAAATTTGGTCAGTCCGATATATACACAAATATGTATAACGAAAGAGCATATTAAGACTAAATATATATGTGGGGTATGTGTGGTATGTGTGTGTGCGTGTGAGTGTAAATGGTAGAATGAAGTCCAACAGGATATTGAAATGTTTACTTCAAACCGTTACATTTTATAACAACGAATGAACACAGAGTTCAGTACACGTCATACAGCTTATACGTGTGTGGGCGCGTGTGCATGTGTGTGTGTGTGTGGGCGCGTGTGCATGTGTGTGTGTGTGTGGGCGCGTGTGCATGTGTGTGTGTGTAGGAGTCCTTAGAGCTTCTTGAATCGTTACTCTGAGTTTCCCTTTGCTATTTACTCGAAAAAGAGTTGACCAGTCTAAACGCACACACAGAGGCATGTCCTCACACGTGTTTATCGTCTAAACACACTGACAATACTACAATGAAAGAGTCATAAATACCCACCTACGCACAGACACAAACACATCTACAACGACGAACACGCATACACACACACACACACACACACACACACACACACACACACACACACACACACACACACACACACACACACACACACTGGTAAACACATCAACACACATAAACCTGTTCAATGTACAATATTATGATATTCAGAAGCTCTGAGACATTTTGTTTTAAATGGAGCCGAGAAGTAACACTTCCGGTACAAACTTCCTTTGTTTGTAAAATTAGTTTCACAATACCAGCTGCCATAATTAATAGCGCTGGATGTCGTAGAATCGGATGATAAACGCAACATGTCTATGTACTTTATGTTGTGAGTTCAAGTTCTGCCAAGGTCGATTTTATCTTTCATCCTTAAAAATGCACTACTAATTAAATACCTTCTCTGTTGTATTTGGCTCTTAATCTTTGTGAATATTTAATGACTCAGCAGGAGAGAGAAGAGTTCAAATCACCACTGAATGTTGGGACTCCAAAAACAAGAGAAGTGATGCAATCGTTGGAGTATTCTGCCAGGGTATTAATAATATTTGCTTGTAAAGCGGTGAGCTGGCAGTATCGCTTGCACGTCGAGCCAAATGCTTGTCGGAATCTTTTCTGTCTCTACGTTCAGTGTTCAAATTCTGCCGATGTTGACTGCTATTATAATTTCGGCGTCAATAAACCAATCGAGCACTAAGGTTCGATGTAATCGTCTTACCTCTTCCTCCGAAAATACCGGCCTTGTGTCAAAACTTGAAAGCAATATTCTATAGCTGTGACACATTATACGGTTGCCATCACAACAGGCACAGACACCATTAAACTACGATCCATTCAAAGGCTTGACTCTAATATCTTCTGAAGAAAACTGCAAACAGTTCAATAACAACGACATATTCCGGAGAATGATTTTCGTATATGCGTTGGTTTGTTTGCATTCACACACACACACACATATTCACAAACAAGCATACGCAACCACAAACGCACGCGCGCACACACAAACTCACACAACCTGTCATATGTGAATAGAGTAAAGACTCTTCATTGGAGGGTGGTCCATGTGACTACATCAATCAGCAATCATCGATCACCAATCATCAATCACCAATCATCGATCAACTTCAGAGATTGACATCAGAGATTGACTTCAGATAAACATTCTGGTTCAACGAAAAATCGATTCTGAAGTTTTATGAAATGATCTCCCTTTTTCGTTGAGAGACTCTAATTATCTTTTCTACTCTAAGCACAAGGCCCGAAATTTTGTGGGAGAAAGCCAGTCCCTTAGATCAACCCCAGTACTCAACTGGTACTTAATTTATCGACCCCCGAAAGAATGAAAGGCAAAGTCGACTCGGCGGAATTTGAACTCAGAACGTAGAGACAGACGAAATACCGCTAAGCATTTCACCCGGCGTGCTAACGATTCTGCCAGCTCAACGCCTTAAGAGAGACTCTAATAATGCCATTAGTTTATACTTTTTTTGCTAAATTCTGCCTAAGAAACACATTTCAGTTCTGTAAAAATGTGTTGCATTCACCATTGAATACATGAACATCTCTTAACTCATCTGAATTTATGGCATTGTATCCGTTCAGTTATTTACCTTAATTTAAACTGATGCAAATCTTTCCAATACTCGTTCTTTTCTTCTGAGATTAAAATGAATCTATTCCACACTAAATAGTTTATAACTGGGCTAGTCCCATGGCTCAAAGCATATCCCCTGATCATCGACCGTGCGTCTTCTTTATCAGAGTTTAACTGGGGACAGACCTCTTCATCATCAGCAGTTTGAAGGGACAACGTGAGATACTTTATGCAGAGCTCTACACTTGCTAGAAACAACAACCAACTTTCCCTGAAATGATGCACTACTGTCTCAAAAACTGGAAGGCACATTGTAGAACCTATGTGTTGGTTACAAATGGAATCTATTTACTAAAAACTTGCGCACATTCACGGTTAACTGGGGAAGGGGAAATAAACAACATCAGTGACACTACAAGTCTTGTCCTTATGCACAAACCTTACACACATCAACACTCTTGGGGCCCCTGTTCTATCAACTCGTTTCATAGCAGCTCAATTAGCACCATTTCCCTGTGAAACTATTACAAATCTGTATCAAATAAAACTCCAATGATTTTATCCGAAATATATCTGATTCAGATATACATATATATTAGATTAGGGCTGCAGATAATAAAGTTGGTAGATCATCGCGTAAAGTGGCTGGCGGCGTTGTTTGGCTGAGTTTCCCATTGCTATTTATTCGAAAAACCTTGACCAGTCTAAACGCCCGCCCACACACACACACGGCGCCAACGCGCGCGCGAACTGGTAGCGTTGTTTGGTGGAATTCTTTCTCATTCTATGTTCAAGTCCTGTCGAATCTCACATTCTCATTTATGATTAATCGATAAAATAAGTAGCCGTCATATATTGGGGTCCAGGAATAATTGACAATTTCCCCGTCAAAGATTGTGGCCCGATGCCAGTTAGATAAATCGGAATAAACATCATTGATTTCTAACAAATAAATCTAATAAAATATCGATTAGCAGTGTTAGTACCTTGGGCATATACATATACACGCAGGCACGTATATGCGAACACACACATAAACACACGCGCGCACACATATATTTATATGAGTGTATATATATATATATATATATATATATATATATATATATATATATATATATATATATATAT
>NC_068987.1:1127076-1128149 GCF_001194135.2 Octopus bimaculoides
ATATATATATATATATATCTTCATATATAAATACACTCACACACATACACACACACGTTCGTGTGTGTGCGTGTGTGTGTGTGTGTGTGTGCGTTTGTGCCTGTGTGTGTTTACCTATCATCCTTAAGGAAATACACGATTTATTAGTAAGCCATTGTAATGTTGACTTGAAGCGTTCTGTCATCAGTTTAGCCATAAGACTTTGCTATTAGTCGAGATATATCTGAAGTGTGTGCAGTAATATTTAGTCATGGTGTAGTAGTAATAATAGAGACAGTAGTAGTAGTAGTAGTAATGGTGGTGGTGGTGGTGGTAGTCGTCAGTTTGTTGGTCACCTGCTTAAGAAAGAATGCCTTACCCTCGTCACCGGAAATTAAACTTCCTGTCCGATTTCACCAACTATAATATCCATTGGTCTGTCGCCAATATCTATGCCCGATGAGAGAAGTTTGTGATTTGTTATGGCCGAATTAAGTCTTGCTCTTGTCAATATATTTTGGCGGTTATTTCACTTAACCTGTTCTGGAAATCCAAAGTTCTCACTCAGTCCATATCCCCGAATGCTAGTGCACGAAGGAAAAACAAACAGTTTAGCGAATGTTTTTATTTTCTGGCTCACCTTTCCTTAATGTACTACCAATAAAATTTATAGGCCGGAGGTGTAATTATGTGAATAACAAAGAAAATTTCCGCTGAGAGTCGGCCATATTTGTTGGTGTTATATCTAGTCAAACAGAAAGCATACGTGAGTGGATTAACACGGCAATAATTAAGTTTAGTTTGCTAGGAGCTTGCATTGCATGATATTAACTACAATTCGTCGTTTCTTGTTGGGTTTGTTAGAGAATACACATGTTTGGGGTTCGAGCTGTTCTCGAATATTTATTAGGAAAATATGATCGATTTTATGCATTTTAAATGGACAGGAAAATATTAATAGAAATGTATGCACACAAACACACACAATCACACATCGACACAAACACGCACACGCATACAATGTGTACAGAAAGAATAATTTATTCAGCAACGTCTCTCTCTCTCTCTCTCTCTCTCTCTCTCTCTCTCTCTCT
>NC_068987.1:1128159-1128861 GCF_001194135.2 Octopus bimaculoides
TATATATATATATATATATATATACATATATAAAATCAACCTTTCTCTCTACCCCTCTCTCTCTCTACTCATAACCAGACACACGTACATAAATATACGCAAGTATATGTGTATGTGTATGTATATGTGTGCATGTATAGCTTATTGTGCACACATACACGCGCATGTAAAATATTTTAGACGTAAGAAAGTCATTAGAAGCTTTTAAACTTTATAGAATATATATACTCCAGCTTGGGCAGAATCTGCATTTACTGGCTTTTACAGTATAGAACTCCAATTTCTCTAACACTCACCAGAAGGTGCCATGTGATATTATGGACGAAATTTCGTCCTTCAAATACCACTTATAGTCTGCCAGCGGTGGATGCTATTTGAAAGAAGGCAAAGAGTAAAAGATCCTTGCTTAAATCCGAGTCCAGTTATTACGAAATAACATATTGTTCTCAACTGCTTGATTCAGCATGATTGACTTGAACTCCACCTAATAAAGGATCGACTTAATGTTGTATATCCCGCATGAAGTGCATTCTTTGTTCTCTCAGCATGAAAAATCCTGGATGACAAATATAGTGTGCATATTTATGGTTGTGTTACTGATCATAATTTACGTATACATATATGTATACATACATACATACATACATACATACATACGTACGTACATACATACATACATACATACATACATACATACATACA
>NC_068987.1:1130021-1131986 GCF_001194135.2 Octopus bimaculoides
TATATATATATATATATATATATAAATATTTATATTTATGTTTGAGTATAAATATATTTCACACACGCATATATATGTATACATGTGTATACACATGCATAAACACGCACATACACATATATATACATATATATATATATATATACATATACATGTATACATATGCATCTATGTATGTGTGCGTGCGTTACTGTGTATGTATATACACTTAAATATATGCATATAGGCATGTATACATATATATATAACCAGAATACCGATCTCTCTCTCTCTTTCTCTCTGTCTCATTCTATCTGTGTATGTATAAGGTAAATGTCTGTAAAAATTTATATTTACGCGCTAATTATCACATCTATATATGCTATTAATTGATATTTCTTCAATTTCTATGTGATATCTACCATTATAGTCACAAAATTAATATGAACATATTAATAATCATATATTCCTCTACTTTATATCATTACAATACAGTTATGATATCTTCTATTGTCTCCGTAAAATTAATATCAATACACTAATTAATATATTCCAACAGCTGATAGCGCTCTGCTGCACGTGTCATATCCACTACAGTATATAAAGAATTTGATATGAACATATTAATTATAACATAGCTGGTAATTCTGCTATATATTTCTATATGATATCCTCTGCCATGTACGCGCAACCAATGTCAGCTCATCATATAGTCCAGTTGCTGTCTTTACTACAATACATTTCTAGGTGATATCAACCGCCATATTTATTTATTCATAATTGATAATAATTGCAACATATTTTACTGCCGTTAGTATTATAACGCTGAAATTCCAGCCAATGTGTGAGCTTCAATATGTTCGCTCATCGTGCTAAAAGGAGCAAACTAAATCCGGGGACAATGAAGGAGACGATCGATGGTGTATTCCTAAATAAATAATGTCTGAAACTTAAAGGAGCACGGACAGAACTAAATGATTACACGTACGCTAGGTCCTGTCTTGGATGCGGTAAGTAATAAGAACTGCAACAATAATTTACTGCTGGGTTGCATGATACACTGTGTCCGAACACAGCACAGGATGGTCATGAGAGGAACAGTTTGGATAATATTGTTATTGACTGTCTCAATAAATCATACAAGTAGGAACGATGAAGGTGGCCAGCTTTCATAATCTTTACTATAGGCATAATGTCTGAGATTTTGGAGGTAGTGGGGCTAAGTCGATCTTTTCGACCGCCGTGCTTAACTGGTAATTATGTCATTGACCCCGAAAGAAATTTAATTCAAATTCAACCTCGGCGGAGTTTGAGCTCATAACGTATAAACGGACGAAATGCCGCTAAACATTGTTCCGGTCTGTTAACGATTTTGCCAGTTCCTCGATTTACATGGCCAGCTTTTATGATATAATCAATAAAACATTATGTTTAGTTGGATGGTCATTGTTGGAATATCGTTCATAATATATATGTGTATAATACAGGCGCAGAAATGGTTTTGCAAAAAAGCACTCGGGTTTTGGGTTCAGCTGCACTCAGTGGTACATTGGGCAAGTAGCTTTTACAATAGCAGCGAACTGATCAATGCCTTGTGAATGAATTTGATAGCGAGAAACTGTGTAGAATCTCGTCGTATATACATACGTATATACATATGTAAATACATAAAAAACATACATATATATATACATATATATACACATATATATGCGTGTGTGTGTATGTATATATATATATATATATACACACACACACACATATAAATATATACATTATATATGTATATATATGTGTGTGCGTGTATACATACACACACACATATGTATATATATATATATATATATATATATATATATGTATATATATATATATATATATGTAGGGGTGAGCGTGTCCATTTCCTTTGTTTTCCTTGTTTTCCGATGCTCCTTTGGTTGTCCTACTGCGCAACATGTTACTGCATATATGTATATAAATATATAT
>NC_068987.1:1132228-1134047 GCF_001194135.2 Octopus bimaculoides
TATATATATATATATATATATATATATATCTATATATATATCTGCCAACTAAGTGTGGCGTCCTACACAGCACAGTGCTATTGTTGTTTATAGCCCTCCCAACACACACACACACATATATATATATATATATATATGTACACATCGTTTATCCATTTTAATATAAGACTTCATTTAATTACATCAGGAATTTCACATCTTGAGCCACGTTTTATCATAGTATTTAGACTCTTACCGTCTCCCCCTCCTCCTCCTACTGCTGCTGCTGCCGCTACTGCTGCCGTTGTTGTTGCTGCTGTTACTATCAATACAATAATTCCGTTTAGTTCTACACAATTATCGCCGTCGTCACCATAATCCTCATCACCACGATCATCCACACCATAATCACCATCATCATCACCACCATCATCGTCACCACCACCATATGGCTACATTATCCACTGTGTCTGTTTTTCTCCCGAGGTAATTCGTTCCGACGTCTCAAAACCTTCAATTATTTTTAAAACTCTTAACTTTATCCTTAAAATCATATTAGCTTTAAGCATCGACTTGTATTTTATCGTTTGATTGATACCATTCACATACAGCCTTTATTTTTGCAAGACTTTTTTCAGGGAGAATGATGAAAACCTATTATATTTTGTCTAAGGTTCACTAATTTTGGAGAGAGTAAACGAAAGAGAACCCCAGCACCATTCGTTATTTTTGTTGTTATTTAATCCTAGGTTAATCCCTATTTGTCAGACCTATGATAAGAAGAATTCAAGACTTGTTCATCTTCTATTCTAGGCCTATATTATATATTGTACTCTTTCCAAACTTAAGTAGGTGTTATTTAATGAAAGATAGGTCGGAGTGCTACTTCTAGTAGATAGAGAGGTCTCAAATTTGCCCCTTTATCTCGATGTCTAATGGTTTGGTATTGTAAGCAGCAAATGTGTTTACTGTGTGTGGTGTTAAACTGGGTGACGACATAAGCCCGTCTTTCTATAAAAAGACGCCATGCAATGAACTAACTTGCTGGAATTAAACCATAAAATTGGATAAAAAACACAATATTGGAGAGAATATTCCAGACACAGGCCAGTTTACCACAGAGTCACTTGTCCAAAAACAAGTGGAAAAATTTTCCAAACTAATTGAATTTTTCTGAGGTTGCCATAAGCATCAGCAGAATCGAAGTTGGATACGCTAATGTTTGGTAATGGTTTCTCTTGTCGACCGTTTTCGTTCCATCATTTCAAGAACAATGATTGTCAAGGAGACTCGGCCAAATATAGGTATTAAGCATTAAAAAAAAAACAAAAAAACTTACCACTCACAGAATAAACATAACAAAAAAAGAAAAAGGTAAATGTTATACGATACCTACGGTAAGACTATACTTATACGAGTGCATTCAGATTATATATAGTCACACATACAGACACATTCCACACACACACACACATAAACAGACACACACAAACACACATGCACACACCTATATATAAGTATATATATACGTATATAGATGGATATGTAGCTATCTATTTATCTCTTTATACAAGTATACATATATATCTACATACACACAAGTATGTATAAACAAATACATGCATATGCTCACAGACACGCACGCACGTATACGCACGTACGTATCTATATGAGAGTGTGTGTGTGAATGTGTGTGTGTGATATGTTTGTATGCTTATTGAGACAAAAATAAGCTTCGCGAACTATTGTATGCAACCCTTCATTTCGAGCTGTAAACTACCATATTTACTATTGTGTGAATATATATATATACATATATATATATATATATATATATATA
>NC_068987.1:1134625-1135114 GCF_001194135.2 Octopus bimaculoides
TATATATATATATATATATATATATATAGAGAGAGAGAGAGAGAGAGAGAGAGAGAGAATGAAAGAAAGTACAGAGACTATGAAGGAGAAAAACTTGATCATAATTTGAGTTCTCTGTCATTTGAATTTCCACAAATCACGCACAAGCGCATACAGAAATACGCAAATATACACACATATGCATATAGTGCATACATATACATACATATACATACATTCATGCATATATATATATGTATGTGTGTATGTGTGTGTGCGCGCGCAGACCTGGTCTTAGATATACGCACGTAACGAGACATAAAAGAACATATATTTGTACACAATAATTGAATATAAAAGCAAATTAAAAACTTACTCTGCATACACACACACACACACACACACACACACACATATATCTATACACACATCCACGTGATACATGCATGCATTTGAGAGTATCAATGAATTTTTATATGAAAAAAGTTTGTATGTTATTACAGATATATA